>NC_056732.1:127874417-128039417 GCF_019279795.1 Protopterus annectens | reverse complement strand
TCTCCCGTTCGATTCTCAGCTTGGCTTGGGAGTGCCTTTTGTGTGGAGTCTGCATGTCCTCCTCGTGGTTGGGTAGCGTTCGAAAGACATGCGTGCATAAATGGGCGTGCCTTCGTTAAAGCTTGGACGTCAAGCTGGCACCTTGGTGTTTCGTAAAAAAATCTACTGCCAATCATTAGTGGACCGGAGTTCCGCTGTGGCGACCCCTTACCGGGAAAAAGCCGAAAGACAAACAACAACAACAACATACCTATACATATGTACTACTAATAGCAGATTCACAGCAGTGTCAATGTACTTAAAGACAACACACTACACATGTACTACTAATAGCAGATCCACAGCAGTGTCAATGTACTTAAAGGCAACACACTACACATGTACTACTAATAGCAGATCCACAGCAGTGTCAATGTACTTAAAGGCAACACACTACACATGTACTACTAATAGCAGATCCACAGCAGTGTCAATGTACTTAAAGGCAACACACTACACATGTACTACTAATAGCAGATCCACAGCAGTGTCAATGTACTTAAAGGCAACACACTACACATGTACTACTAATAGCAGATCCACAGCAGTGTCAATGTACTTAAAGGCAACACACTACACATGTACTACTAATAGCAGATCCACAGCAGTGTCAATGTACTTAAAGACAACACACTACACATGTACTACTAATAGCAGATCCACAGCAGTGTCAATGTACTTAAAGACAACACACTACACATGTACTACTAATAGCAGATCCACAGCAGTGTCAATGTACTTAAAGGCAACACACTACACATGTACTACTAATAGCAGATCCACAGCAGTGTCAATGTACTTAAAGGCAACACACTACACATGTACTACTAATAGCAGATTCACAGCAGTGTCAATGTACTTAAAGACAACACACTTTCTTTGGCAAAAACACATCAACATTCCACAATACATATTCAGGGGTAATCCTCACAACATACAACAAAAGCTAAAGTGTTTTTTTGCAGGGGGCAAGCCCCACTGCACCCCCCCACCCCGCTTTATATATACTCACTCCAAAGCTGCACAGTACCTGGTGAAAGGGTATATCCCCCTACCCCATGGACTGTCGATTTCATGCAACTGTCGACCATCTGCATAGGTATATCAAAGTGAGTCTAAAATAGAGGTTGACCACAGTAAAATTCGATTTATGCCAGTACACCTCTCTCTGTCCCTATATATGTATAGATATATATTTATGATCAATCAATCACAGCATCAACATATGTTTGGATGACAGAAACAGATGGTAGACACGTGGAAGAGATTGAGAAGTCCTATGTGGGGGAATATTTCCTCTTCCTGGGGAGTGTGTGATGTCAGAGTTAGTGTGTGTGTGTGTATATGTATGTATGTATGTATATATATATATATATATATATATATATATATATATAAAATTAGCAGTAGGTGTAGGGGTGCAGGGGGGCTTGCCCCCAAAGCAATACCACTTGTTAGTTTAGCCTATTATTGGGCAATCCTCATAGCATGCACAAAATTTATCAATGTTCCATCACTGGTATGTCGATATTAGGAATGGCGACATTGTAATTTTTCAGTCACAAAATATATATATATATATATATATATATATATATATATTTAAAATTATACATATACACGTTATGTATATGTATATACACACACACAAGTAAACTACAGTAGTGTTACTTTACCTTTAATGCACATTCCACCAATGGCAACACTGATGACAACAATAATGAAAAGGAAATCTTAGAGAAGCTATGTCAGTCAGAAAAAGGAAAACGCACAGCCTCCTGTAATGGCACTTGTTTTACATGGAGGCTTCACCCTCACAACCCCATACGTGTGGGTTCTGCCTCCACACCACAAACTTATTATGTGTAGTAATTCCACTGTCACACAACAATAACTACAAATGAAACAACAAAGGAAGAAGTAAAGTCATCGTTACTTGATTTGTTTCTTCCTGCACTCGATAAAGAATGTGTTTGATAGTTTGCAACAGCAAAATTGCAACCCTATATCTGTCTGTCTGTCTATCTACTTAGCTATTGATCAGGACTTCTATTTCTAGTATTGCTACTACACTGAGGCAAGTGTTTTTGGAGGGGGGCATTGCCCCAAACATTATCCTCTATCTCTCCCTACCATCCCTTACCTAAATACAACCATCACCAGGATTGTTCCAACACTATGAATACATAAATGTACGCACACACACAGACACACACACACACAGACACACACACACACACACACACACACACACACACACACACACACACACACACACACACACACATATATATGCATACATACAGGTATACTAAATAAGAGCCTCAGAACCAAATGTCACTTTTTTTTCCAGTTATGTGAGGATCGACCATTTGCAGTTGATCATTTCCATTCAATATTTTTTCATCTGAATGGAGATGTATACTCCTACTTTAACACATAGCTCATTGTCAGTTCACTTGAGCTGGGATCATTTTTCTTGGTTCTTTTTTTTCTGATTTTAAGGAATTTTACCCAGGAACTTTGTTGCAGATGAAGTACTAGTTTTTCCTGTGGCTTAATGTTTTTCTTTACAGGTGGAAAACTTCTTACCCCCTAAGGCTGGAAAACTATTCCACCTCATTACAAGTATCTATTTTTTCTTTATATATATATATATATATATATATATATATATATATATAGGGAATATGTCATTTGATTGAATGTTCATTTGACTGAATCTCAACAATATGTGATGGTGTCATTTGTGATTATAAGTGTTAGGAGGGAAGTGAGTTAAGGCATTAATATTGATTCACTATATGTGCTAGTTTTCCTTATTTATATACTTTTGTGAGACTGACTTAGAGCACCCACCTTCTTCTGTATGCTATCGGTTATGATTCAAACAAATGATTTTTCAGTAAATTGTGTTCAGTGATGTGTGTGTGTGTGTGTGTGCGTGTGTGTGTGTGTGTGTGTGTGTGTGTGTGTGTGTGTGTGTGTGTGTGTGTGTGTGTGTGTGTGTCGGCGTATTTATTCACTTTCTGGTCATAGTTGCCCGACTGCAGCTCTCATCCCAGTACAAGCCAACATTTTTCAGATTTAACAGTGTAAGGATCACACTGTAAGGACAGTACCCTCTCAGAAAATGAAAGGTATGTTTTAGACATGGTTGTTCTTTTATCGTGGGCACCACCATAAAGTAATATTATTTGCTGTTTATGACTTTGGCACCATCTGCTGGCTCTGAGTAGTATAACCTGTAATTCAGTACTCCATGTTCCATGCTTTTTCCAACATCTACTGAAACATAAAGTGAAAGTAGGAAGATGGACAAATGTTGTAGACTTACATTCACCACTACAGGCTGTTGCACCTAGTGTTTTTTTTTCCTTTTATGACCGGTATGTTTGTACTGTGTTTGCACTTTTGGAGAGATTTTACTTCACCCAGTTTTACCATTTTATAGTTTTTTAAGTTGAGTGCCATCACTGAATGCTCTTGTTATAATCAGCAAGGCAGCTAGTAGGTGTGGTACTCGGAGGAATAGTATTTGTGAGTGTTTCTTAAATATTTTGATGCTGGGTGCATTGCAGGAGTCACTCAACTATTCTGGGCCATGTTTTGCGATTTGTAAAGATGCAGCTTCTCATTCTGTACTATATGCTCCCACCAATGTGCGAGTGACATATGATCTTGAGGAACAATGCTAGCTTTTCACAATTATTCACTACCACAGGCTATGTATTGTCTGCTTACAGCTTTGATGGTTATCTCCATTTTTCACCACTAGCAAATGATGTATATGAGGATTAAAACAGAACATCATCTGATACAGTCTGCTTTTCATATCAAACTGGTTCTGTGATTTTAACATTATGACTGAGCCAATACACTTTATTTTAGTTTTGGCCTTTTAAATACATTCTTTATAGAAACACCTTTCAGGGATTTGCTAAATACTTAAATTAGGAGCAGATAGGTGTACACATTTTTCTTCTATGCTTTCCCTCATCTCCAGTGATCCCTTTATTATTTGAACAGTCTTTTCACTTGTGTTAGATTATACAAATTCTGAAGATATTTTAGCATTTTAATTTCCTGCTGTTTGAAAATCTTCTGAATTATGAACTAGAAAATAAGGGACTAGAACCAATAAATGTATGTGAGATGGTCTAGTGTAAATGTGGATTTTGTGGCAGTCATAGGAAGTTACTAGGCTATTGGCCCTGAAGGCCCTTATAAGCCTAGACAAGAGTTTAGCCCATGTTTAGACAAGTCAACATCTGATGCCCCTTTCCAACAGGGATACAGGTGGAATCACAGGGATGTATTTTCTGTTTCCCATCCAGTTATCCAGGTTGTGCTTAAAAAGGGGTAAAGAGGTACTCTGCTTGATGTGGAGAGGGAGTCTGTCCCACAAATGTGGGAGTCTCTGGGACACAAATCTGTCCTGCCAACAAGTCCTATTGATGTCACAGACCAGGTTGAGGCCACACTTGTGGGTTATCCTAGTGAAGCTTGATTTGCAGATATGTAGCAGTCCCAGCAAGGCAGGGTCCGAGATCGCCTTGTATGCCAGATAGAAGTCATCTCTGAGGAGTCTGCATGAAACTGAATAGACGGATACGGGCTTTAGCCTATCTGTGTATGGTAGATTTTTGAGGCCCTGGATTCTCCTGGTGAGAAACCTCTTTGGCCTCTCCAGCTGCTGCATGAGCTTTGCGAGGTACATGTGGAATGGGGCATTATACTCAATAATGGGCCTTATAAGGGAAAAATACAGGGATGTTATGACCTCCAACTTCCTTGTCCCTGTATGAGATACCCTTACTTATGAGGTGAGCCATGTAAAAAGCTTTCCGTACAACGCAAGCAACATGGTGGTCAGTAGTCAGGTTGCTATCAACCTTGTTGCCCAAATCCCTCACAACTGATTGCATGCTTAGGATGTTGTTATTAATGTGATAATTTGTGGGGAAGCCACTCTTCCCATAGGGGATGGTGATGCATTTTTAGGTATTCAGCTTGAGGCCACATTTCTGGTGCCAGTCATTTGTTTGAGTGAGACCCTCTTGGAAGATGTCCACATCACTAGGGGGATTGATGACCACACCCAGCTTGTAGTCATGTGCAAACTTGGTCAGCCCTAGCCCACTGGTTTTGGCCTGCACCTCAGAAAAGTATATCCCAAATAACAGAGGCCCCAAGACCGAACCCTGGGGTACGCCGCTCATTACGGGTCTACTGCCTGAGGTGGCTTTCCGTATTTTGACTAGGTGGGTTCTGTCAATGAGCCACTTAGCTACCCATCTGGAAACATATGGAATGATGCCCAGATGAGAGAGTTTACTATTATGCCTGAGTGGGAAATAGTGCCAAACGCTTTGGTCAGGTCAAGACAGGTGGTGTGCACCATCTTCCCCTTGGCCATGGCTTTGGTGACTGTCTCAAAGAAGTTGATCAGATTTAACAGACATGACCTCCCCTTGATGAAGCCAAACTGTATGGGATCCAGAGTTTGGAGGTTGCCAATGTCCTTGTTAATGAGGTCCATGATAATCCATTCCATGGCCTTGAAGATCAAGCTAGTTAGGCTGATGTAATTTCCCAGTTTGCTGATCGCTCCACCGTTGTGCAAAGGGATGACAGTAGCTGTCCTCCACTCAGCTGGGATGAAGCCAGTACTCAGGCTTTGGTTGAATAGGGTGTCTGATGGTGCTGCAAGTTCGGTGCCTGAGTTCATGTAGGGTGCAGCCTGGAATGTTATCATGTCCATGGAGTCTGACTTTTTTGCCTTTGAGAGAGCAGTGATGACCTGTTCCCTAGATATGAGAGGAAAGGGACAGGTACTGGAGATGTCCTGATTGACTGATGGGGGGGGGGGCAGAGGAGCGAAGTTTTCGCTGAATCTGTCAGTGCAAGTTTGCTATATCTACAAATTTGTATATGTGGTGTCCTTGACCACCAGTTCTGAACATATCAGGGTGCTTTCCTTTGAGATTTGGACATACGAGAAGAAGGCCTTATGATTGTCTCTAGCAGATTTAGCCAATTTGGACTCGAAGTTTGCTTTGGACGATTTCACTAGTGCTCTTATTTGCTTGTTCACGCTAAGGAGAGATTTCTTCTAATTGGGCATCTGCTCCTTCTTGATCCTGGACAGCTATTTTTTCCTGTCGTTATAGAGTTTATTTATTGCAGACGTCCACCAGACAGATTTACTCTTCCTTGCAGAGGATGATTTAGTCCTGTCAGGTATTCCTGATTCCATGCCTCTATATAAATATAAATGCTTTGGTGTAGATTTGTATACTGGTGCCAGTTCCTAGAGAGGGGGAGGGGGCTGTGAAGCTGTTTATACCATCCCTTAGGAGGCTGTAATCAGCTTTGGAGAAGATTTTTTGTTTGAACCTGGCTAGAAGGGGGGTCAGGGGAGATAGTGGTTTTGAACGTGACCTCATTATGGTCGGATCTTACCAGGGAGGATGATACTGCAGGGATGCTGCAGTGTTAATCATGTTGGTTAATACCAAGTCCAAGATATTACCACCTCTTGTGGGGGTATCGACTAGCTGTTCCATGCCATTTGCATTAACAAAACTGAAGAATCTCTGGGCATTTGTGTTCTGGCATGAGTAGTTCTTCCAGTCTATGTTTGGATAGTTAAAGTCACCCAGAATCAGGGTAAAGGGTTGAATCTTTATAGATTCAAAGAGGTCCAGATAGGCAGAGTGGGCATCTTAAGTCAGATTTGGGGGCCGGTAGCTAGTTATGATTTTTATAGGGATCTTGTCAATGGTTAACTGCACCTGGAGTGTCTTCTGTGTGTCATAAGGGGTTTGGCCTTCCCAAACAATCTCTGTTTTAGATAGAATGAGCTAATGAGATGGGACTGGGAGGAATGTCCCAGATGAAATTTACAGTAGGGCCAGGCAGCTACAAAAGCCACCAACTTTAAGAACACAACTGCAGTTGGGAGGAGGGTAGGAGAAAAATAAAATTCAGCCAGAGGTCAGCATATATATAAACGCAGACACAAAAAGTATATAATTCATTCAAGCAAATAAATAAAGCAGTGCAGTACTGTTAAGAAGCACTGAACAGTTAGATAAAGTGCAAAAAATATACTTATGTCAGCTCTGTAATTCCAGATTGTTTAAGAAACACTGAATGGCGCTTCTAGCAAGATAAGCAGAAAATTCACACAAAGGTAATATTTTTATACCAGCAAGATAGAAGACCTTTCCAAAGCCACCCCTTGAGACATTCAAATAACACAGAAGCTGTTTGACCAGTGTTTCCACCCTGGAATGAGTTCACCACAAACTCCCTACTGCCAGAGAGCTGTAAAGGTCCCCAATGTAGAACCAGTTAGTCCAAGCTAAAGTGCTGTGCCAAATGCCTTAGAACAGAAATAAAAATTTTCAGCAAAGAGAAGGAAACAAAATTCAACCAGAGGTCAGCAAATACATAAATGCAGCCACAGAAAAGTAAATAATTCAGTCAAGTAAATAAAAACAGTGCAGTACTGTTAAGCAAATAAATAAAAACAGTGCAGTACTGTTAGGCAAATAAATTCAAACAGTGCAGTACTGTTAAGAAACTCTGAACAGTTAGACAAAGTGCAAAACATATACTTATGTCAGACAAAGTGCAAAACATATACTTATGTCAGACAAAGTGCAAAACATATACTTATTTCAACTCTTTAATTCCAGATTGTTTAAGAAACACTCTCAGTTAGGCATAGCGGAACTTCTAGCAAGATAAGCAGAAATTCACACAAAGGTAATATTTTTATGCCAGCAAGATAAAAGACCCTTCCAAAGCCACACCTTGAGGCATTCAGATAACATAGAAGCTGTTTGACCAGTGTTTCAACCCTGGAATGAGTTCTCTACAAACTCCCCGCTGCCCCAGAGAGCTGTAAAGGACCCCCTATGTGGAACCAGTTAATGCAAGCTAAAGTGCTCTGCCAAATGCCTTAGAACAAAAATAAAAAAATTCAGCAAAGAGAAGGAAATAAAATTCAACCAGAGTTCAGCAAATATATAAATGCAGACACAGAAAAGTAAATAATTCAGTCAAGCAAATAAATAAAAACAGTGTAATACGGTTAAGCAAATAAATAAAAACAGTGCAGTACTGTTAGAAAATACTGAACAGTTAGATAAAGTGAAAAAATATGCTTATGTCAGCTCTGTAATTCCAGATTTTTTAAGAAACACTCTCAGTCAGGCACAATAGCTTCTCTAATATGTATGTTCTCTAAGAATTTGCAGTTTAGACTTAACCTCAGAGATAGCTGCAGATAATTGCAACAAGAACTGCAATTACCTAATAGTTAATTATTTTCATTTTTAATGAGCATATGGTATACATGTGAGGAGTTTATTCTCTCTGCTGCTACACCATTTTGAAAAGGCAGTATTTTCACAGATGTACATCAGAGTATTACTGACTGACTTTTTTTTATATATTTAGACCAGCCTTATTCAGTAACTTTAACACAATCAATCATCAAGCTACTGCATTTACCCACCTTGTCTAAGTCCACAACTATTTTGAGTGATAGCAAGGAGGTGCCAAATTATCAAGGATTAGTGACACCAGTTATGAAACTGATAAAAATGTAAAAATGTTAAGGAAACATTAAAGCAGATCTTCCAGTGTTTTTGACAAGCCATTTGCACCCTCCACTATAGTTTACTACCCTCACCCAAGTCTACAAGCCTGCATTCCTTTATAAAAAGAGCAGGAGCACCAGTTATCTAGTTTTCATGATGGCAATAGTGAAACAGTAAGTTACCATCCTGCTAGTACAATGTCCTTCAGAAAAAGAAAAACATCCTGTTTAAACTGTGGATGTGTTTTGTGTTGAGGAATACTCCCTGTACTCGTCTCAATTCTTCACCTTCACATCTAATACTGGGTACAGTCAAAATGACACTTGAGGTGCCAGCCATTTAGGTTCATAGGTTCATACTAGGCTATCTGCCTGAGGGCATTTATAAGCCTAGCCCATAGTTTTGTGGCTTAAGCCACCCCTTTTGTATGGGGAACTATACCCATTATTTTGCTGTGCCTCTGTCTAGCAGTGACACTGAGGTAATCCCTGGAGTATATCTGCGATCTCCCATCCATTGGTCAAGATTTCTCTTGAACAAGGCCAGCGAGGTGCTCTGCCTCACATATACCGGGATTTTGTTCCACAGCATAGGGAGTCTTTGGGTGATGAATCTATCCCTCCAGCACGTCCTATTAATAGCCGTGTCGAGGTTTAAGTCGTCCGCCCTTGTGGCTCTGACGGATCTAGATTTTTTGAGGTGAAGCATATTCATCAACTCTGGGTTTGACATGGCCTTGTATGTCAGGCAAAGGTCACCTCTGAGCAAGCGGTGGCGACTGAATAGAGCTGGAGTTCTTTCAGTCGCGCAGCATAGGACAGATTTTTGAGACCCTTTATCCTTTTGGTGAGGAACTTTTGTGGCCTCTCTAGCTGCTGCAAGTGTCGGGTCAGATACATTCCGAATGGGGCATTGTACTCAATCATTGGTCTGATGAGTGATGAGTATAGGGAGACTATGACCTCCCTTGATCTAGATGTGAATCCCTTCATGATGAGGTGGGCAATGTAGAAGGTCTTCCTAACTACTTTAGCTACATGGGTGTCGAATGACAGGCTACTATCAAGCTGGGTCCCCAGGTCCCTAATAACTTCTTCTGTGCTCAGAGGATTACCACCTATATGGTAGCTAGGGGTAACCTTGTTTTTCCCGAAGGGTATGACTATGCATTTTTTGGCATTTAACTTTAGGCCATGGCTCTGGCACCAGTCATCCGTTTCTGTGAGACCCTTCTGAAGGATATCTGTGTCAGATGTGTTTTCGACTACGGCGCCCAGTTTGCAGTCATCTGCAAACTTTGTCAGCCATAACCCTCCTGTGTTTGCTTGTACTTCGGAAAAGTAGATGCCAAACAAGAGTGGGCCCAGGACTGAGCCCTGTGGGACACCACTTGTGACAGGCTTTGAGTCTGACATGGCGCCAGCAACTCTGACCCTGTGGGTTCTGTCACTCAGCCAGTTTGCAACCCATCTTGTGATGTATGGGTTAACATTTAAGCTGATGAGTTTTTCAATTATACCCGAGTGGGGTATTGTATCGAAGGCCTTCGCCAGATCGAGGTAGGCTGTATGGACTGCCTTTCCCTCATCAATGGCTTTGGTGACTGTTTCGAAAAAGTCAACCAAGTTTAAAAGGCATGATCTGCCTTTGACAAAGCCAAACTGGGTTGGATCCAAAGTCTGCAAATTCCCTATGTCTTTATTTATGAGGTCCATTATGATCCTCTCCATAGCTTTGCAGATAAGGCTTGTCAAGCTAATGGGCCGGTAATTTCCAGGGTCTGTGGAGGCACCGCCTTTGTGAAGTGGGACCACAGTCGCAGTGCGCCACTCCCTGGGTATGTATCCAGAGGTGAAACTATGATTAAACAGCTGTCCTAGCTGTGGGTTTAATTCCTCGTTGAGTTCATGGAGCACACAGCCTGGGACATCATCAGGTCCCATGGATGCTGTGTTTTTTGCTTTGGAGAGAGCAGTTCTCACTTGGGCGTTTGAGATGTTTGGGGGGCTGCAACCATTTGGTATAGATATCTCTCCTTTTGGGGGGGGAGAAGTTTGCACTGAACCTGTCAGCCAGTATGTTGGCAATGTCTGTAGGATCAGTAATCTTCACATCATTTTGAACTAGTTCTGAGCATATCTGGGAGTTCCTCCCAGGTTTCTAACATAGCTAAAGAAGGCCTTATGATTGTCCTTTGAGTCTTTAGCTATTTTTCTCTCAAAATTTGCTTTGGATGATTTTATGAGAGCTCTTAGTTTTTTACTTATAGTGATCAAGGGTGTCTTACCTTTTAAGGATTTTGCTCTATCTTGTAGTAGCTTCCTCCTTTTGTTGTAGAGTTTGTTTATGGCTGGGGTCCACCAGACTGGACGCTTGCCCTTGGTACAAAGAGTCTTTGTTTTGCTTGGGATTGCCTTATCCATGCAGTGCTGCAGGTGCTGGTAGAAGGCATTTGTAAGTGATTCAGCGGTTTGAGTACTGTTTTCCGCCGGCTCGGGGGCCTTAAAGGAGACCACACTAGTCTTTAGAAGTGTGAAGTCGGCTTTCGAGAAGTTTTTTACTGTGGTCTTTTTTATTTCAGGTGGGGGTGGGATGAGGACCTCCAGCAAGATTAGTTTGTGATCTGATCTCACCAGTGAGGGTATACTTCCGGTGTTGAACATTGTGCTCCCATGTTCGTGATGATGAGATCAAGTATGTTTTCTCCTCTTGTGGGGATGGTGACTAGTTCCATGGCATTTGAGCTTATGAATTCCAGGAACTTTTGGGCTAGGGTGTTTGGGCTTGAGTAGTGTTCCCAGTCTATATTAGGGTAATTGAAGTCACCTAGTATGATGGTGTTTGGAGATACATTTATCCCCTCCAGTGTTTTCAGGAAAGCCATGTGAGGTTCCTGAGTTTGTGAGGGTGGCCTGTAACATGCTACAATTTGCAGAGCAGTCTTGCCTATGGTTAATTGCACCTGGATGGTCTCCGATGCATCGTGCGTTGCCACCAGTCTTGAGGTGTGGGTGTCCTTGATGAATATGGATACCCCTCCTTTCTTGGTATTGTCCGGATTTTGGGGCGGAACGCATGGTATGAGGTAAAACCTGTTAGTGATGGGGTGCTCTCAGGAGCCTTGAACCAGGTTTCTGTCACAGCACAGACATCGATGTTCTCCATACTGAGAAGGGCCTCGAGTGCGTGCATTTTGAGATTTAGACTTCTGGCATTGAGCAGCATTACCCTTAGTTTTTTCCTTTTTTGTGTTCTAGGGTGGTAGGTTTAGAATTTGAGCCTTGCCTAAAAGGCACTATGGGGATGGCAAGAGCCTTTGCCAATATCCGGAATCCCAGGGGTGACAGGTGCAAGCCGTCCCTTGCGAAGCAGCGTGGCTTGTCCAGCATGTCATCCCAGGCAGACAGACATTGGATCCCCTTTGAATGACACCAGAGTTTAAGCCAATTGTTAAAGCTGATCATCTTATCTCTGTATTGTGGCATCATTCTTGGTGAAGGTAGGATACTGCTCAAGGTCAGGGTCATACCTGCCTGGGCTACATAATCAGAGAGCTCCTCAATGTCTCTTTTCATGTAGTCCAAGGAGGTGCGTCTCAGGTCATTTACACCAGCGTGGACAATGACTGAGTCGTATTTGTACCTGCTGTTGAGAGACCTGAGTGCTTGCGTTATGTGGCGGATTCTAGCGCCCGACAGGCAGCTTACTGTAACTCTCTCCTTACTCAGTCTGGTGAGCGGGACGTCAGTGTGTCTGACTATGAAGTCACCAATGACTAGTGTGTCTGGCATTGTGTTTGGCCTTAAGGGCTGTGACTGTTTGACACTCTGACTGTGAGGTCTATGTGTTGCAGGTGTTGTGTTCTGAGGTGGTGGTTGTTTGGGTGTCTGCTTTGGTGGCCTCTGCTGTTTTGGTAGATTTCTGATCAGAGCCTCCAAGTATGTCTTTGTGTGTTTATGTGTATGATTTGAGGTTGTGATGGTACTATGTGAGACTGGGTCTATAGTGTGTGTGGTAACCTTCTCCTCCTGTCTGGTCTTGCCAGTCCTAAGTTGAGAGAGCTCAGCCTCCAGTTTGGCCGTATAGTTGCATCTCTCGCATGTATTTGTGTTTTGTGGGAGGAGGAGAGGGTTGTCTGTGTACATGAGGCAATTGTAACATTGCCTCAATATTCCCAGGTTCACCAGCTGAGCAGGAGAGGATACTAGCAACTGATCCCTCGACATGCTAGAAGGAATAGACAAAAAAACTTTAAAAAGAGATTCCGGGGGATGTGGGTGTCCGAGAAATGGGGTTTCACCTTTTTGGGGTACTATCTATAACAAGAGTGCTGTATCTCGGTGATAAGTACTGTAGGAGCAAGTGCTAGGTTTGACAGATACAGAATAGGCTACTCGGAGTTAGGTAGAGATGATCTTTTTAGTTATAGGATATGCTGATTAGATCAGTAGTATAGTTTGAGGAAGGTAGTTTTAAGGGAAAATTTGAAGAGTGGACTTTAGGTAGCCCTAATAGTTTAAATCTGCTTAACCGGCGCTGCCCTGGTGTGCAACGGTAGCAGCTCATCGCTAAACCGCGCAAACGCGCGTTTAGCGTTTTTTATATCAGGGGGCTGAAAGAAACTAGGAACTGGCCCAAAACGACCAATAAACTACAAGTTGCTGGCTGAAACCTCACAAAACTGGACCAACAGGCAGCTCAATGCTTCCCACTCCCACTGGTAAGCAAGGGAACTTCCTCTCTTCCAAATTAGGTAAAGGATCAGTAACAGGAACTGCAAACAAAGCCCAGGGATCAGCAAGCTCTGAAACTGGACTATTCTAGCTCAGTAAGGTGGGAAAACAAGAGATATTTTTTGTTTTTTTTTTTCAGAAAACAAGCAGAAACAGATACAGTAAACACTTATAAATGCTATAAATCGGCTATCACAGCCTACACAAACAATTTGCAACAGTTACAGATTTTAAAAGTAACAAACTGAGAAACAAGTGCAATAACAGAATAAATGCAGAATAAACAATAACAATGTATCAGCAAGCAGGCGAAATACAGTTGCTAGATAAATAGAAGTGGAAAGCCACAAAAATATACTTAAATCAGGTAAAGTCGCTTTTTTAGCTCTCTGAAGCTTGGATTACTCTGCTGGCCACCACAAGGATCTGTGCTGAGTAGGTACAAGCTAAGAAAGCGTTTAGCGTTTTTTATATCAGGGGGCTGAAAGAAGCTAGGAACTGGCCCAAAACGACCAATAAACTACAAGCTGCTGGCTGAAACCTCACAAAACTGGACCAACAGGCAGCTCAATGCTTCCCACTCCCACTGGTAAGCAAGGGAACTTCCTCTCTTCCAAATTAGGTAAAGGATCAGTAACAGGAACTGCAAACAAAGCCCAGGGATCAGCAAGCTCTGAAACTGGACTATTCTAGCTTAGTAAGGCGGGAAAACAAGAGATATTTTTTTTTTTTTTTTTTTCAGAAAACAAGCAGAAACAGATACAGTAAACACTTATAAATGCTATAAATCGGCTATCACAGCCTACACAAACAATTTGCAACAGTTACAGATTTTAAAAGTAACAAACTGAGAAACAATTTGGGCCAGTAATTCCTTTTTATAGCACTGAGGATTACATCAGTGTTAATATGAAGTTTAAGTAGTAAAGAAACTTATCCCAGTGCCTTTTTTTTCTGCAAAAATGTAAATGGCTTTGTTTTCTTCACTCCTACTTGAACCCGTCACAGCAGATCACAACATTTGTATATATTGTCATTATGATGTGACTCACAAAACCAAACACATTCGGAATTGTAGCACATAGGCCACTTACTGATCTTTTGCCTATTTTTTTCTTCACAATGAATTTATTTGGAAAAAAATGTAAATACTGAACAACTCAGGGATCATTTCACATTGTTACGGGAATAATTGGTGATGTACTTTCACATGCACACAATGTGCATTACCGCAACAGTGTTAGTGTAATGACATGTTCTCACGTTTCTGTGAACTTATGCTGAGAGGAGACCCTGTGCAGTACTGCTACAGTAAAATGGTTGTGATGCTTTATGTACTGTGGGACTGGATTTTTAACTGATGTTTAGGTGTTGGAGTTGTTTCTTCTCCTTGCACAAGTTTGCAGTATTAATGCAAACTTTGTGTGTGTGTGTGTGTGTGTCTGTGCACGCGCACGCATTAATAGTCATGCCCTCTTATTGTGATTTTTATGGGCATGAAGCAAAGTGTAGCAAATATCCCATTTGAGGACAAGAGGGCTGCATCTTTGCTGTTTGCAGATGATGCTGTCCTCTTAGTCTCAACTGACTGTGATCTCTGGTATGTAATGGAGTGTTACCCAGCTGAGTGTGAAGTGGATGGGATGAAAAAGTAAAGATTATGTAGCTGTCTGATGTGGAGGAATTAAAGTTTCTTGGGACCATGCTCATGACAGAAGATAACATTGAATTGAGCAGTTATCTATGGGATGCATGCCAGGGTATCTGTGCTGTAAACATTGTAGTATGCTGTGGTAGTGAAGCAAGAAATGAGTGATAGGATGGAACTTTCAGTTGACCAATCCATCTATATTCCCATCCTCCTTCATGGTCATGAGCTTTGGGTAGTGGCAGAAAGAATGAAAATCATGCCTACAATGAAAAAAATGAGGTTCCTTCTCAGGTTATCTGGGCACACTATCCTTAACGGGAAGAGGAAGCTGGCATTCCTAGCAAATCTCAGAGTAAAGCTGATGATATGTGTGTGTGTGTGTGTGTGTGTGTGTGTGTGTGTGTGTGTGTGTGTGTGTGTGTGTGTGTGTGTGTGTGTGTGTGTGTGTGTGTGTGTGTGTGTGTGTGTGTGTGTGTGTATTTATAGGAGTCATTTGAGGTGGTCTGGACATTTCATAAGGAAAGTACCTCCCATGGGAGGAGTAGCAGGCAGAAGCCACTGAAAAGAGGCACCAGGGCAAATACAAGACATGCAGGGATTTCTTGTGGATCCCATAGGACGAGTCGGAGACTGTCAATAGGAATAGTGAAATCCAGTCTGCCCCACTCATCTTGATAAAATCAGGTTCTTTACCAGACCAAGCAGTTCAGAAAATTAAAAATTGGAAAGTAAGTGTTTAGTTCAAAAGTGCCAAATGAGAGTTACATAATTTTAAAGTGGGGTTCTATAAATGGCATAAGAATTTGTAATGAAAACATTTTAATTACCCATAGACTTAGTGACCTGATAGTATACTATAATGTATTCTCACACAAATCTTCTTTTACATGAAAATCTATGGGCATGAAACAAAACCCATAAATTCAGTATTTTCAGTGTTTGCATATCACATGACCTCATGGCCTCACCTGATCCACATGTTATCCATCCTTTTGACTGAAATGTTCTTGAAGGGAAATTAGATGATATTTCAAAAACTGGAGATAAAAATGCATTGAAAAATTAAAGTTTGTAGTTCATTTTCTACAAACTCACTAACATTTGCCATTCATTATACTGTAGTTTCACAAAAGTCAAATTTTATATTGAAAACTATGAAAATTTGATTTTATGTATTCACTAGGTTGGCCACGGCAGAATCCATAAATTCACTCCCTTCCCATTCCGTATAATATAGTCCCAGGAAAGTAATTTTTTTTTATTGAAGAATAAAGAAATTTGTTTTTAATAACTAATTTTATTGGTATTCAGTCAGTCCCCTTTTTAGCAAATCAGACATCACATTCATGGGAGGAAACCAGAATAACCTGAGGAAAAAATATGTAAACATGTGGAAAACATTTAAATTCCTCATGGATATCGTAACTGGAGGTCAGGATTGAACTCAGGATGCAGAAACTATGAAGCAAAAATCTTGCCACTGAACCAGACATTCATAACTTTACTACTAGAGTTTGACATTTTATCCCAAGCATTCAGCATACATGGAATATATAGGACCACACCTTTATCTGTGCAACAGTCATTCCCACTTTTGCTAAAGATGTCACTTTTGTGAAATAATAATTTTGTGCAGATGTATTATTTGTTCCACACTTGCTAAGAAGCCTTATTGACAGTATTCTGAAAATCTGATGTGACAATGTCATAATTATGGTGATTATTGGTATCTGATTAGTTCTCATAGACTTCACTTTAAGCCTTATTTAGTATTATCGTACATTATACTGGTTGAAAGGTGAGTAAGCAACCAGGTACAGACTTATGGAGGAAATTGACATAATATTATTCCAATTAATAAACTGAAAATAACGCCAGCCGGAACGACAACAGAAGTAAAAAAGCACAAAATTAGGCTGGAGTCATTGATGGATGCACAATAAATGATATCCGAAGAAAAGTAACAAACTACTTTATTCGACTGTAAACTGGTAAAACATTTAGCGCTTTCATCCACATAAGTGGACTTCTTCAGAATGCCTTTTTACTGGCTGATGAAACTTTTTTAAAAACTTCTTGGCGCCAATTCCGCCTCCAAGTCATTGTAGCTTAAAGCAACATTGTTCCAAAAAGTGACAATACATGCAATGCAATTTTTAAAATCAACCACATATAAGACTGTCGTAAACAACATGAAACAAAATACAATAAACAGAACTAAACAAACCTAACAATCCTAACCTAGACATCATAAAATTGTTTAATGTAGTGTCTATAAATCATGTTACTATCCTAATAAAAATTAAATATTAAAATTGAACTGTAAAAATAGCTATGACAATACTATAAAATTCTTTAGGCACGGAAATAATATCCTGTATGAAGTAAAAATCTAATGGAAAGAAAAATCCCGTAACTGTTCTTCAATAAATATATCCTGTTACTAATTAAAAAGTAATCTAATAAACATTTATAAACAAGATGACATCACATAATGTTTTCGTACAACATATACTAACGTAATTCCAATATAGGTTCAATAGAAAAATAATCATTCGATCCTGGTTTTTTACCAGCATCCGTGAAAATTTGCCATATTACTTCTTTTTTTATTTAATATGGCTTTATAATTTCCACCTATAGGTTCCGTTTTAACTTGGTCTATAATAGCAAATTTAAACACATGCTTTTCACCATATTCAAATATGTGTCTGCTTAAAGCCTTATTCATGTCATTCGTCTTAATACAATATAAATGGTCATAAATACGTTTTCTAAAGAAACGTTCAGTTTTTCCAATATAAAAAGCTGAACATGAAACACATTTGGCCAGATAAATAATATTTTTTATATTACAATTACCCCGTTTGATTTTAATAACCGTCCTATTAACATTATCTAAAGTAATATTGTCCATTTGTAGTATAGCATGGCATTGATTACATGAACCACATTTTTTTGTACTACCATAAATGCTAACATCACGGGTAGTAGAAAATGTTTGCTCTACTTTCTTTTTTATGTTAGGGCCTGTTTTATATACAAATATTGGGGAAGTCCCTACCATGTTACTTACTTCATCGTCTATAAGTAACAAATTCCAATTATTTTTAATAATTTTTTAATAAATTCTACATATCGTGAATATTCCATAATGCATGCTCTCCCAAATTTGTTAGTTTCAACAGTTAGTTCTTTGTTATTATTAAACTCTCTACCTAATAATGGGGGAAATTTTTTACCCCATTCTTTCACTACATACCTAGAGATGTTTTTAAGCATCAATTCTGGGTATCCCCTCATTTTAAACATGTCTTGAATATGCTCAATCTCTCTCAAGACTTCATTGTATTCGGAGGTCATATGAGCCGCCCAAATACATTGACCTTTTTAAATACTTTTCATCATCTTATGCGGATGACAACTAGTAAATTCTAAATAGCTGTTCGAGAACGTCTTTTTCCTATAGATGTTGGACTTAAAACCAGTTTTCATCTTAGAAATGTAAATATCCAAATAGGCTATACCCTCATCATTAGATGTAAATGTAAATTTCAAGAAAGTGCTAGAATTATTCAAATACTTTATGAAAGAATTGAAACTTTGCTTGTCTCCTTTCCATAATATGAACATATCATCCAAATAATGCGAATAATAAATAATTTCTTTGTAATATTCACAAGTAAAAAAATGGGTAGTTTCCCATTCAAACATGACTAAATTAGCATATATGGGAGCGCAAGCCGCCCCCATAGCTATGCCCCTTACTTGTTTAAAATTCTCCCCTTCAAAATGGATGTAATTGTGGTCCAGAACAAGTGACATAAGTTCCATGATAACTAAAATTCTATCCCATTCTAAACCTGAATATTTGGAAAGACTGTTACAAAAATATTCTAATCCATCCTCTTTTGGTATGCTAATAAATCCACAAAGTACATGGTAATAGATACGTATCCACATAACACAAGCACTCAAGTCACTCCAACGCAAGTACAAATATGACTCAGTCATTGTCCATGCTGGTGTGAATGACCTGAGACGTACCTCCCTGGACTACATGAAAAGAGACATAGAGGAGCTCTCTGAGCATGTAGCCCAGGTCGGTATGACCCTGACCTTGAGTAGCATCTTACCCTCACCAAGAATGATGCCACAATATGAAGACAAGACGATCAATTTCAACAATTGGCTTAAGTATTGGTGTCATTCAAAGGGGATCCAATGCCTGTCAGCCTGGGATGAAATGCTCGACAAGCCACAATGCTTCGCTAGGGACGGCTTGCACCTGTCACCCCTGGGCTTTCGGATATTGGCAAAGGCTCTTGCTACCCCACATAGGGCCTTCTTTAGGCGAGGCTCAAAAGACAAATCCACCTCCATAGGTATCACAAGGGATAAGAAACTAAGAGTAATGCTACTCAACGCCAGAAGTCTAAACCTCAAGTTGCATGCACTCGAAACTCTCCTTAGCATGGAGAACATCGATATCTGTGCAGTAACAGAAACCTGGTTCAAGGCTCTCAAGAGCACCCCAGCATTACCAGGTTATACCTCATACCATGCTTTTTGGCCCCAAAACTTGGACCGAACCACAAAAGGAGGGGGAGTATTAATATTTGTCAAAGATACCCACACCTCCAGGTTGGTGGCACAGCACGAAGCATCAGAGACTATCCATGTGCAACTAACAGTGGGTAAAACTGCCTTCCAGTTTACAGCCTGCTACAGACCACCTTCCCAAACCCAGAAACCCCACTCGGCCTTCCTGAGAACACTGGAAAATATGAAGGTCTCTCCAAACACCATTATATTGGGCGACTTCAGCTACCCAAACATAGACTGGGAGCATTACTCTAGCTCCAACACCCTAGCCCAAAGGTTCCTAGAATTTATAAACTCAAATGCTATGGAACAACTTGTTACCACTCCCACAAGAGGTGAAAACATACTGGACCTGATCATCACCAACATGGGGACTCTATGCTCCAGACCAGAAGTGTATCCCTCACTGGTAAGATCAGGCCATAAACTAATCTCAGTGGATATTCACATCCTGACCCCACCCCCTGCCCAGAAAACCACAGTGAAAAACATCTCTAAAGCAAATTTCACACTCCTCAAAACTGAGGTGGAATCCTTCAAAGCCCCCGGGCCTGTGGAAAATACGGCCCAGACCACAGAAACCTTTATAAACGCATTCTATGAACACCTTCAGGAATGCATGGATCATGCAATCCCAAATAAAACCAAGACCCAATCCTCCAAAGGCCGGCTTGCTGTCTGGTGGACCCCAGCCATAAACAAACTATACAATAGAAGGAGGAAGCTACTACATGATAGAGCAAAATCCCAAAAAGGGAAGTCATCTCTGATCAGTATTAGCAAAAAACTACGGGCATTCATAAAGTCATCTAAGGCCAGCTTCGAGAGAAAAATTGCACAGGACACTAAGGATAATCACAAGGCTTTCTTTAGTTATGTTAGGAACCTGGGTGGGAATTCCCAGATATGCTCAGAATTAGTCCAAAATGACAAAAAATACACCGAACCCCCAGACATTGTCAACATCCTAGCTGACAGGTTCAGCGCAAACTTCTCCCCACCAAAAGGGCAGATATCTATCCCAGCAGAGTGCTGCCCCCCTGACATCTCAGATGCTCAGGTAAGAGCCGCCCTCTCCAAAGCAAAAAACACAGCATCAATGGGACCCGACAGTGTCCCGGGCTGCTTCCTACATGAACTCCAAGAAGAGCTAAACCCAAACATAAAACTACTGTTCACTATCAGCCTTACTACAGGATATGTACCCAAAGAGTGGCGTACAGCAACAGTGGTCCCTCTCCACAAAGCTGGTGCCTCAATGGATCCTGGAAACTATTGCCCCATAAACCTGACTAGCTTGGTCTGCAAAGCTATGGAAAGGATCATCATGGACCTCATAAATAAAGATATTGGGGACCTACAGACACTGGATCCTACCCAGTTTGGCTTTGTTAAGGGCAGATCCTGCCTCTTAAACCTGGTCGATTTCTTTGAAACAGTCACCAGGGACATTGAGGAGGGGAAGGTGGTCCACACAGCCTACCTGGACCTCGCAAAAGCCTTCGATACAATACCCCACTTGGGCATTATAGATAAGCTCACCAACTTAAATATAAACCCCTATGTCACTAGATGGTTTGCAAAATGGCTCAAGGACAGAACCCACATGGTTAGAAATGCTGGAGCCATGTCAGATGCCAAACCAGTCACAAGTGGCATCCCACAAGGCTCTGTCCTCGGACCTCTCTTGTTCAGTATATATTTCTCGGAGGTACAGGCCAACACGGAATGACTGTGGCTGACCAAGTTCACAGATGGCTGCAAACTGGGCACCATAATCGACTCTCCAGCCAACACAAGCATCCTCCAAAAAGGTCTCATAGAAACAGACAACTGATGCCAGAGCTATGACCTCAAGCTAAATGCCAAAACGTGTATAGTCATCCCCTTTGGCAAAAACAAAGTGCCCACAGATTACCACATAGGTGGTAATCCATTAAGTACAGAAGAAGTAATTAGGGACCTGGGGACCCAAGTTGATAGCAATCTCTCATTTGACAACCACGTGGCCAAAGTGGTTAGAAAAACATTTTATATAGCCCACCTAATCATGAAGGGATTCACATCTAGATCAGGGGAGGTCATCGTGCCTCTTTACTCATCCCTCATCAGGCCCATAATTGAGTACAATGCCCCTTTTGGGATGTACCTTACCAGACACCTGCAGCAACTGGAAAGACCCCAAAAGTACATCACCAGGAGGATCAAAGGGCTCAAACAGATGCCATATGCTGCCCGGTTAAAGAAACTCCAGCTCTACTCAGTGGCATACCACCTGCTCAGAGGTGATCTGTGCCTGACGAGATTACAAACGGAAGTCAGTATATTGAAGGATGAAATAACTAGACTGAGGGAAATTATTACTCGAGCAGACAATGGTCACACTATTAGACTTGAGTCAGCACCTACTTGTGGTGCAGACACCAGCAGCATAGTGACTGACATACCGAACGGCCAAGGGAATGATCGGAACCATGTGAATGAGAGACTTACTGAAGAGCCCAGTAGTAGAGATGAGCATTTCAACACGAGTCATATCGCAGATAAAGACTATACTTTTTATTTTTCTCTTTTCAAGACTAACGATGACAACTTACAAACTGACACTAGACCTAAGCGACCCATGGAAGTTAGAACATATTCAGCTGCCACACACAAGGCAATTAACATGCCTAAAGGTACTGTGCCTAATAGTTCTAGCCCCAAATGTAAGGGAGCTGTATCTACAAGCATTGGACATATGGTGTAGATCAACTTGACTGTTTTCTAGCTAAGGATTTTGACTTTGTTCATGAACATTTACCTACAGTTCGACCTAACAACAATTGTATGTCCTCAAAATGGACTTTGACAGATTTTATTTATACCTTGGGTAAAAACTTAATAGCCATAAAAGGTTTAAAAATAGACAATGCATATCTGAATAGATGTATTGAATTAAAAATTGTACCCATGGGACTACGTTTTTTCAAAGTCCCTATGAGTATAGTTATGAACGACAAGAATATACAGGATTTTAACAAACTATTTGACAGTTTTGGCATGGAATTTATGAGAATGTTGATTACGAAAAATGATGAAAAATTAAGTAAGTTATTAAATGAAGTAGAAAAATTGAATAATTTTATAGTCAATGATATACTATTTTCTCAATGGAAAGAATTTTATGACAAACAATTTATTTATGCAGATAAAAAAGCTAATACTATATATATATATATATATATATATATATATATATATATATATTAAGAAGAACAAAAAAATGCAGAGAGATTTTATGCAATACAATAATAAGAAAGCATACATATGGAAGAAACATATGTCTAATGAACATATATCAGTTCATAAGTATAATGACAGGGATGACAGACAAGAATATAATTAAAATAATGGATATAATAATAGATTTCATGAAACGTATACTCAGCAAGGAAAACATTTTTACAGGGAGAGACAATACGGAGCAAATACGACGCAGCAAAAAGGTTGGAAATGGAAAAAGCAGAGGCAGAACTGGTACTAGTGCAGAGACAAAATGGTTTGGCATATAGTACCACGCTAGACCATTTATCACCAAAAGAGCCTCAGGACTTAGCTAAGACATCTAATTCAATAGTTAGGTGTTACAATAATTTTAACATTTACAATTACACTAATATGGAGTTGGAACTTGAACATTTTACATTATTAGCCAAAGGTATGAAATTTGTGCCTAGGCCTTCATTTAATTTGATTGACACTATTATTGAAATCAAACTTTTTACTCGCAAATTAAATTTAGCTATGTGCTTTAGGAATACATCTGATTATAAGAAAGTGGAAATAAAGAAAAAGAGCTGCTTCATACCTCCTACACACCCCAGTATAGGTTTCTTTGAGAAAGTGGTGATTAATGAAGTATATAACATTAATAGACAACTAACAAAAATGAAATGTCAAGACAATTTAAATACAAATGAGAGAAAAATATTAGAAGAACTGACTATCAATAATGACATAAGAGTAATGAAACCTGATAAAGGGGGAGGGATAGTATTATTCAATACCTACAACTATGTTAATGAAATATACACGATTTTATATGACTCTGGTAATTATGAGACCGTATCTACCAATGAGATAAATATAGGTTACAAGCATATAGATATGTGTATAGAGGAACTTTTGCTTGACCAACATATTACTAAGGATACGTATGATTTTTTAAAGGTAGAACATCCTACATTAGCAAGCATCATAGGGATTCCTAAGATACATAAAAACATAGAACAGCCCCCCTTTCGTCCTATAGTTTTGGGCAACCGATCTATGATTTATCCCCTTGTTGTCCTTATAGACAGATGGCTCAAACCCATCTATGAAAATATTGTACATTTGGTTAAAGATTCTTGGTAATTTTTAGCAAAATTGACTGATGACAAATGGTCTGAGGATTGTACATTTATTACCATCGACGTTGTGGATTTATTTTCTAGCATACCAAAAGAGGATGGATTAGAATATTTTTGTAACAGTCTTTCCAAATATTCAGGTTTAGAATAGGATAGAATTTTAGTCATCATGGAACTTATGTCACTTGTTCTGGACCACAGTTACATCCATTTTGAAGGGGAGAATTTTAAACAAGTAAGGGGCGTAGCTATGGGAGCGGCTTGCACTCCCATATACGCTAATTTAGTCATGTTAGAATGGAAAACTACCCATTTTTTTACTTGTGAATATTACAAAGAAATTATTTATTATTCGCATTATTTGGATGATATGTTCATATTATGGAAAGGAGACAAGCAAAGTTTCAATTCTTTCATAAAGTATTTGAATAATTCTAGCACTTTCTTCAAATTTACATTTACATCTAATGATGAGGGTATAGCCTATTTGGATATTTACATTTCTAAGATGAAAACTGGTTTTAAGTCCAACATCTATAGGAAAAAGACGTTCTCGAACAGCTATTTAGAATTTACTAGTTGTCATCCGCGTAAGATGATGAAAAGTATTTACAAAGGTAAATGAATTTGGGTGGCTCGTATGACCTCTGAGTACAGTGACATCTTGAGAGAGATTGAGCATATTCAAGACATGTTTAAAATGAGGGGGTACCCAGAATTGATGCTTAAAACATCTCTAGGTATGTAGTGAAAGAATGGAGTAAAAAATTTCCCCCATTATTAGGTAGAGAGTTTAATAATAACAAAGCACTAACTGTTGAAACTAACAAATTCGGGAGAGCATGCATTTTGGAATATTCACCATATGTAGAATTTATTAAAAAAATTATTAGAAATAATTGGAATTTGTTACTTATAGATGATGAAGTAAGTAACATGGTAGGGACTTCCCCGATATTTGTATATAAAACAGGCCCTAACATAAAAAAGAAAGTAGAGCAAATATTTTCTACTACCCGTGATGTTAGCATTTATGGTAGTACAAAAAATGTGGTTCATGTAATCAATGCCATGCTATACTACAAATGGACAATATTACTTTAGATAATGTTAATAGGACGGTTATTAAATTCAAACGGGGTAATTGTAATATAAAAAATATTATTTATCTGGCCAAATGTGTTTCATGTTCATCTTTTTATATTGGAAAAACTGAACGTTTCTTTAGAAAACGTATTTATGACCATTTTTATTGTATTAAGACGAATGACATGAATAAGGCTTTAAGCGGACACATATTTGAATATGGTGAAAAGCATATGTTTAAATTTGCTATTATAGACCAAGTTAAAACGGAACCTATAGGTGGAAATTATAAAGCCATATTAAGTAAAAAAGAAGTAATATGGCAAATTTTCACGGATGCTGGTAAAAAACCAGGATTGAATGATTATTTTTCTATTAAACCTATATTGGAATTACGTTAGTATATATTGTACAAAAACATTATGTGATGTCATCTTGTTTATAAATGTTTATTAGATTACTTTTTAATTAGTAACAGGATATATTTATTGAAGAACAGTTACGGGATTTTTCTTTCCATTAGATTTTTACTTCTTACAGGATATTATTTCCGTGCCTAAAGAATTTTATAGTATTGTCTTAGCTATTTTTACAGTTCAATTTTAATATTTAATTATTATTAGGATAGTAACATGATTTATAGACACTACATTAAACAATTTTATGATGTCTAGGTTAGGATTGTTAGGTTTGTTTTGTTTTGTTTATTGTATTTTGTTTCATGTTGTTTACAACAGTCTTATATGTGGTTGATTTTAAAATTTGCATTGCATGTATTGTCACTTTTTGGAACAATGTTGCTTTAAGCTACTATTACTTGGAGGCGGGATTGGCACCAAAAAGTTTTTAAAAAAGTTTCATCAGCCAGGAAAAAGGCATTCTGAAGAAGTCCACTTATGTGGATGAAAGCGCTAAATGTTTTACCAGTTTACGGTCGAATAAAGTAGTTTGTTACTTTTCTTCGGATATCATTTATTGTGCATCCATCAGTGACTCCAGCCTAATTTTGTGCTTTTTTACTTTTATTATTATTCCAATTAACAAAGTCTAATAAAGTCAATGGGGACACTTGTCAGAAAACTTGCTCTCAAAATCTACTGTGCAAGATATGTGTGAGTGTGTGTGTGTTTGTGTGTATGTGTGGTAGCACTCCATTTTGTTGATTGTTGATGAAATGGTATGCCAATGGTTTTAGTATTATGGGTGGTAGTGTATGTGACAGTGTTTGTGGATTAGGGTTAAAGAAATGGCTAGTTAAGAGACGAGTTTTAGTGTTGTATTTGTCTGATAATATATGAGAAGTGTGTCTGAGTGTCTTGTATAGTGGTACTGTCAGTGAAAGGGTTTAAAGTAAGGTAATATGTGGGGTTGAGAATAGGGGTGGGGTTAGGGTTACTACACATGAGTAAGATGCCTACACAGGTTCATAGGTTGGTACTAGGCTATTGGCTCTAAGGCCTATGCAAGCCTAACCATAACAATTCCCTGGATATTTCTTCCCACAATATTTACTTCTCTGGGCCCCTGTCTAGCAAGGGGACTGACATGAACAGGGGTGAATTTTCTATCTCCCATCCAATCATCAAGGTTCCTTTTGAAGAGGGCCAATGAGGTGCACTGCTTGACATGTATGGGAAGTCTATTCCAGAGTATGGGGAGTCTCTGGGTCAGGAACCTATCTCTCCAGCATGTTTTGTTCATTGTGATGATAAGGTTTAGATCCCTGGAGCATGTGGCTCTGAGGGATTGGGATTTCTTTAAGTGGAGGATGTCCAACAGCTCAGGGTTTGACATGGCCTTGTATGTTAAGCAGAGATTGCCACTGAGCAGACGATATGCCACAGAGTATAGCTGGAGTTTTTTTAGATGGTCAGCATATGGCATCTGCTTTAGGCCTGTGATTCTTTTAGTGAGGTATTTCTGTGGCCTTTCCAGCTGTTGTAGATGTCTTGTGAGGTACATACCAAACGGGGCATTATACTCTATAACGGGTCTAATAAGGGATGAGTACAGTGGGACAATGACCTCCTTTTTTCTGGATGAAAAGCCCTTAGTGATGAGGTATACCACATAGAAGGATTTCCTAACTGTTGTGGCGATGTGGTTATCGAAAGTGAGACCACTGTCCACCTGTGTCCCTAAGTCTCTCATCACACTTTTGATGTTTAGTGTCCTGCCACCTATGTGGTAATTCATGGGTACATGTTTTTTTCCAGAGGGGATAACTATACTTTTCTTGGCATTAAGCTTGAGCCCATGGCTCTGGCACCAGGCATCTGTTTCTGTAAGGCCCTTTTGTAGAATATCCACATCATTTGGGGATCCAGTAATGGCTCACAGTTTGCAGTCATCTGCAAACTTTGTTAGCCAGAGTCCCTTAGTGTTGGCCTGTACTTCAGAGAAGTAGATGCCAAACAAGAGTGGTCCCAGGACTGAACACTGAGGTACTCCACTTGTCACTTGTCTGGAGCTGGATTTGGATTCGGCTACTTTTATAGTCTGGGTTCTGTCAGTAAGCCAGTTGGCAACCCATTGAGTGACGTAGGGATTTATGCCCAGCTTAGAAAGTTTATCTATGATTCCAGAGTGGGGGATGGTGTTGAAGGTCTTGGCGAGGTCCAGGTAGGCTGTGTGGACCGCCTTACCCTCATCCACAGCTCTGGAGACTGATTCAAAGAAGTCAATCAGATTCAGGAGTCAAGATCGGCCCTTCACAAACCCAAACTGGGTGGGGTCCAGTGTTTGAAGGTTGCCAATGTCTTTGTTTATAAGTTCCATGATAATGCGTTCCATGCCCTTGCAGATCAGGCTTGTCAGACTGATGGGACGGTAGTTCCTGGGATCCAAGGCAGATTTTTCCTTGTGGAGTGGGATAACTGTAGCTGTGCGCCACTCAGTGGGCACAAAGCCTGAGTTGAGGCTATGATTAAACGTGACACTTAGGTGAGGTGCCAGTTTATTTTGTAGTTCACCCCACCTTACTAATATGTTCGAACCCTAACTCTGCCCCAACTGTAACCCTATTCATTAGTTTGCTAAATACATGTTACCTAATAGTACCCCTTAAATAAAATGGGCAGACCACATATACAAATACAAAAGCTCAACAATAAATGTGTCCCCTTTCTTAATATATACACTAACCCTAACCCATGAACATTCACACACACACAGTCCCATTTCTAAAAGTTTCATTACAAATTACAGTTTTGGCAATACTACCATCTCCCACATAGGTACACTTGATATCGAACCATTTGACTCCTCCTGCACTCAATAAATCTTAAATTCAACTACATTTGACACCAGGAACAGCATTTGATGAATAGAACACTTGACAAAAAGATATATAACATATATAAGATTCTATTTAGCAGTGTGAGTGGGGCACAACAGGTAGCGCACACACTTTTGGTGATGAAAGACTAGAAGGCTTTGAGTTCTATTCCGAGACCAGGTGACTGCATTGCTGACACTACAGTGCAGCATTAGGGTGGTGCTGGATGCCTGTATGTGCCATCCTTCTGATGAGACATTATAGCAAGGTTACATCTACTTGAATTGTTAATAGTGTAGGTGGATCCAAAAGATCCTTCAACATTTATCAATAACAGTAGGGAACTTTATTTCCACATCTTGTTTTCCATCTTTACACATATTAATAGTCATACTAAATCATAAATGTAGAATTTCCTTTCAACATATCAATGAAAACTAGCATATTGGTTTTCTATCATCCTCCATCCTTTTGACAACCATTTTCTTAATTTTAAAAATTACAGTATACATTTGCCATACAGACCACAAAGCAGTAACAAAAATGTGATCCACAAAAAATCAATATTATCACATCTACAATTCCCATAACAAATGCAACTAATCATATCCATATTATTAGCAAAACATCATGTCTAAACTGATTTAAAATATAAATCCCATTCATGTTTTGTTCTCTCACATAGAATAAAAAATGATTCATAGTCTCTTCAGCATTCCATATCCTACATAATTTATCTTGCATTTGTTTATACATCATTTCTGCCTTAGGCAACTGTTGAATCAATCACCATATAAAATCATGCATTTGTAAATCCTCTTTAAATCTTTCCTTCTGTTATCACTTTTTAATAGTATCACTTTTACCCTCCAAGACTTACACATAATAAGTACTACTCATAATGTGCTCCTATTTTCTCCTTGAAACTTTAAATTCATTCTGAACTAATTTATCAATTCAGAATTGATAAATTATGAATTTATCTCCAGCCGACAGAAGCATCCTCCAAAAGGGCCTCATAGAAATAGACAACTGGTGCCAGAGCCATGGCCTCAAACTAAACGCCAAGAAGTGTATAGTCATCCCCTTTGGCAAAAACAAAGTGCCCACAAATTACCACATAGGTGTTAATCCATTAAGTACAGAAGAAGTAATTAGGGACCTGGGGACCCAAGTTGATAGCAATCTCTCATTTGACAACCATGTGGCCAAAGTGGTTAGAAAAACATTTTATATAGCCCACCTAATCATGAAGGGATTCACATCTAGATCAGGGGAGGTCATCGTGCCTCTTTACTCATCCCTCATCAGGCCCATAATTGAGTACAATGCCCCTTTTGGGATGTACCTTACCAGACACCTGCAGCAACTGGAAAGACTCCAAAAGTACCTCACCAAGAGGATCAAAGGGCTCAAACAGATGCCATATGCTGCCCAGTTAAAGAAACTCCAGCTCTACTCAGTGGCATACCACCTGCTCAGAGGCAATCTGTGCCTGACGTATAAAACCATGTCCAACCCGGAATTAATGGACATGCTGCACCTCAGAAAATCCAAATCCCATCGAGCTACGCGCTCGAGAGACTTGATTCTCAGCACTGAAATAAATAGGACATGCTGGAGGGACAGATTCATAACCCAGAGGCTCCCTTCACTCTGGAATAAAATCCCAGTCCAGTTTAGGCAGAGTCCCTCATTGACTCTCTTCAAGAGGAATCTTGATGAGTGGATGGGAGGTCGTAGGTTTACCCCGGCTATCACTTCTGTGTCACTGTTAGACAGAGACACAGTATACTAACCTCGAAAAAGGGCATAGCAAAATAAATTTAAAATGGGTGGTGAAAGCCAAACACATTCTGGCTAGGCTTATAAATGCCCTAGGGCAGATAGCCTAGTATGAACCTATGAACCTAATAATCTTTTTCTTCTTTAGAGTTTTTCCTTTCTACCTTTCTATAATTAATTATATTTATCTCTCAATTTGTTTTACAAGACACCCCATTTCATCCTCATTTTTTTAGATTCCAGAAAGGATGCATTGAGGCCAAATATATAATAGGACTAATCCAAACTCCCAACTTTCTCTTTACTGTATAATACACCCTTCTTCACTAGATTTAACCTAGATCCTCATATAAATGAAAAACATTAATTCTAATTATTTTTTTTCTTTACTAAATGGAAAAGGGATATACCATTGTATACTATCTTACCTAATACGTGAGATGAATCAAAACATCTTTTTCAGTATGATAAATCAAAATATTTCCATATATAATTGATTTTTTTATATCTGTCACCATTTTATCCTACATAATATGCACATGATCATATATGAGCACTTTGAGGGGTTGATGAAGAGAATGAGAGGGTGAGAAGGTTAAGTGATGTGGGGATAGTGAATCATGAAGTTCAATGGATTAGCAAGGAGGAAGTAAGGATAGCTATAAAGAGGATGAAGAATAGAGAGGCTGTTGGTCCAGATGACATACCTGTGGAAGCATGGAGGTGTTTAGGTGAAATGGCAATGGAGTTTTTAACCAGATTGTTTAATGAAATCTTGAAAAGTGAGAGGATGCCTGAGGAATGGAGAAGTGTTTTGGTACCGATTTTTAAGAATAAGGGTGATGTGCAGCATTGTAGTAACTACAGAGGATAAAACTGATCAGTCACAACATGAAGTTATGGGAAAGAGTAGTGGAAGCAAGGTTAAGAAGGGACGTGATGATTAGTGATCAGCAATATGGTTCCATACCGGGAAAGAGAACTACAGATGTGATGTTTGCTCTGAGAGTGTTGATGGAGAAGTACAGAGAAGGTCAGAAGGAGTTACGTTGTGTTTTTGTAGACTTAGAGAAAGCATATGACAGGGTGCCTAGAGAGGAGTTGTGGTATTGTATGAGGAAGTCGGGAGTGTCAGAGAAGTATGTAAGAGTGGTACAGGATATGTACAAGGGTAGTGTGACAGCGGTGAGGTCTGCTGTGGGAGTGACGGATGTGTTTAAGGTGGAGGTGGGATTACATCAAGGATCAGCTCTGAGCCCTTTCTTACTTGCAATGGTGATGGACAGGTTGACAGACAAGATCATACTGGAGTCCCCGTGGACTATGATGTTTGCAGATGACATTGTGATCTGTAGTGAGAGTAGGGAACAGGTGGAGACGACCCTGGAGAGATGGAGATATGCTCTAGAGAGAAGAGGAATGAAGGTCAGCAGGACTAAGACAGAATATATGTGTGTGAATGAGAGGGATGATAGAGGAATGGTGAGGATGCAAGGAGTAGAGGTGGTGAAGGTGGATGAGTTGAAATACTTGGGATCAATAGTTCAGAGTAATGGTGAGTGGGGAAGAGAGGTGAAGAAGAGAGTACAGGCAGGAAAGAATGGGTGGAGAAGAGTGTCAGGAGTGATTTGTGACAGACAAGTACCAGTAAGAGTGAAAGGGAAGGTCTACAAGAGGGTAGTGAGACCAGCTATGTTTTATGGGTTGGACATTGACAAAAAGGCAGGAGATTGAGCTGGATGTGGCAGAGCTGAAGATGTTAAGATTTGCACTGGGTGTGATGAGGGTGGACAGGATTAGGAATACGTATATTAGAGGGTCAGCCCAGGTTGGAAGGTTTGGAGGCAAAGCCAGAGAGGCAAGATTACGTTGGTTTGGACATGTGCTGAGGAGGGATGCTGAGTATATTGGGAAAAAGATGCTAAGGATGAAGCTACCAGGTAACAGGAAAAGAGGAAGGCCTAAAGTAAGGTTTATGGATGTGGTGAGAGAGGACATGCAGGTGGTTGGTGTGACAGAGTAAGATGCAGAGGACAGGAAGAAATGGAAACAGATGATCCGCTGTGGCGACCCCTAACGGGAACAGCCAAAAGAAGATGATGATGTACATGATCAATTTTAGCAAATTTTAATCCTGATAAACTTATCTCCAGTCTAGAAAAATAAAATTTTATCTTAATAACATCTCAAAAACCCTTATATTTACATTAATTTTCAACCCTATTTTCCTAATATGCACCTCTATCATCATATTACTTCTTTTACCTACCCCCTACCATTAGCAATTACAACTAAATCATCTACATGATCATATATAAAGGAATCTTAAGCCCACCACAAATCCCAACAGCTCATTCACAAATTTTCGTCTATGTTCTTTTTTGTAACTGTAGCAAATAGTACTCCACTTAAGGGATACAGGGCTAGGCCAGGCTTGGGGGGAGGGTGACCCCTCCATAGTAGAAGGAAATAGTAGTCCACAAAAACTATTTGAAGAGAAATACAGGCAATGGCACCTGGATATGGAAAATTTCACAATACAAAAAAAATCAGATTGTAAAACAGGACCGTAGAAAAAAAAAGATATCTGATGTAGAAATTAAACAAATAGAAACTGACATGATGGAGCATTTGTGAAATGAAGGGTTTAGTGTGGAAACTCAAATAAAAGCAGTGTTGCAATATGAAGGACCATTGGGTCCCCAAATAGAGAAGCAGCTGGTGAGGTGGATGCATCTGAAGAGAATTGTCAAAGGGTGATATTTTGGAGTCTCCTGTAGAAGACTCACATGAAAGTCCAGTTGAAGTTGCCCAACAAGGGAAGGAGCAGGAAACAGTGGATTACACTGATGGAGATAATTTTGCATTGTGATGGGTCCGTGTCTCCCCCATAAAGAGGAGTAGCAGGTGAAGCACAATTGCATATGTTGCAGAATGATGCTGGAACTTTTTTAACAGAGAGAAAAGAAGATGCTCTTGGTAAAGAAGAAAATAATGTAAAGAAAGACCAGCTTGATTTAATACATATGACTAAACAAATTAAAATAGATGAACAACAGATTACAGAAAATAAATAAGACCCAAAATGTTAGAAAACTGGTACAACAGATGAACACAGTAATCCAGGCAATTAAGAGAAACTCGTGATGTAAGAGAAATTCATGTGATATATGAGAAATAAATAGGATATATTACTGTCCAGCATCACCCTCCTCTTTCTCTCATCCTCCTACTAGCTGCCTGTCCACATTCTCTCTACAACCAGTACTCACTTCCTTTAAGTCCCTGCTCAGCAAACTCAAATCTTATTCCCCCTCTGCTGATAATCTTCCTAATGAATATCTAAGAATGGCAGCTGACTCAATAACTTACCTATTTCCCATACTCATTAATAGATCCATCATGGAAGCCTATGTCCCCACCCTGCGGGAAAAGGTCATCATCCTTCCTCTTCACAAAGGTGGCACCTCCACAGACATATCTAACTATAGGCCTATTTATATTCTCTCTCCTCTAGCCAAAATTCTGGAGAAATGTATCCACAAACAATTTCTTCAATACTTGCTTGACAATAATCTTCTTTCTCCTATCCAACACAGCCACTGCTCTACTATCCTTCACTGACACATTAAATAAAGGTTGTGATGCAACAAACTTTGTTTCTTCTCTATTTCTAGATCTGTCTAAAGCTTTTGACACTGTCTCCCACCCCAAACTCTTGTCCCAGCTACCCCTTCTTGGTTTAACAGAAACTACCTTGCAGTGGTTCACCAGTTCTCTCTCTGACAGATATCAATCAGTCAAATGAAATTCCAATTTCTCTCCTTATTTACCAGTCAGCACTGGGATACCTCAAGGCTCAGTACTGGGTCCACTCCTCTTCAACATTTTTATTAATCATCTTCATACCTCCACTAAACAAGCAGACCTTATGCAATATGCCAACAAGTCTACTTTAATCTGCTCTTCTAACAGTCTTACCCATCTTCAAAATATAAATCAAGATGTATTCAATTCCATTGAGTCCTGACTCACCAAGAAACATCTCCTACTCAGTCCCCAAAAACATCTGCTATTTTTACCCAAATAAATCCCCGATAGCTCTAACTTTACAATTACTTCTCTTAACAATACTACAGTTGATGTTGTAGCTCACACAAAGCTGTTGGATGCAACAGCTGACAATGATCTTAAGTTTGACCTGCATATCAATAACAATGTAAAAAAACTGGGATGCTGTATAGGGTCAAAAAGTCATCACCAGCTGTTGCCACCACTTATCTCTTACCCTCACTTCTATACGCTTCCCCTATTCTAACAAATCCTCACTCTTCCCTTAAAATAAAACTCAGTGCTATAACAAAATAGTTACATTTGCCACTGGTCAGTCCCTCTATTCTCTCCACTGCTCTGCTCTTAAAACTCTTAATTAGCTCAAACTACCCCACCTGCTGACTTTTAATCAACTGTTAACACACAAAATACTGTACAATTCCTCATTTTCACAAACAACCTCAGTATTACTTCAACATTATATTCCATCTCATGACCTATGTTGCTCTTACAAGCATCTACTAGCTACTTACAAACCTCAGAGATCAAATGGGGCTAGTCTGTACTCCCACTGCGTTGCCAAATCCTGGAATAATATTATAGAATCAGTCAGACTAATACATCATTACTCTTCCTTCAAGTCTCGACTGAACGAACATCTGTCCAACAGCTGGATCTGCCCATGCTGCTCGACATCTTTGTACTTGTTACTATTCTCTTATAGCGGGATTTGCTGTACTTTCTCATGGCCCATCCTACTACCTCTCGCGTTTTAACCTCCTTTCTACCTTTCCTTCAGTATACCTTAGCAATGAAATATTCTTTCATTCCATTTTTACTGTACCCTTTCTCTTTTAAGAAACTATGACTGTATCTACTGCTAAAGCCTTTATGAAATGTGTTCTAACATTATTGGTTATTTTTCATGTATACACAAAATTATATTTCTTTGTTGTTGTGATCACCTTTGTAATCAATATGAATTTGTAATCTTGTTGATGGGCTTCAGAGCTTTTTACCCTAGGCCTCCGCTGAAAATGGGCACAGATCCAGTCAGACTTTCCTCGTAAACAAATGTAAAAATAAAATAAATAAAATAATAATGGATAAAGTGTTACCACAATAATGTAGATTAGCAATGGAAAAGAAAGAAAGAGAAGGGAACAAGTAAAACATCACAGCCGAAGCATTGAAATAGAGAAAACAATAAAGCAATTAAGATAAAAGTGTTGTTACAAGAATACAGAAACAAAATCGCTCTCTAGTGAATTGTCGTCACTGATAACATTGAGTGACCCACAAAGTTTTTATGCAGAACTATGAGACAAAGTAAAAAGAAAGACACCACCAAAACAGAAGAAATAGGCACATTTGTATGAATTATTTATGAACACTATGTTGAACATAAAGATGCCAAATAGATGTAAGAATTAAAAGAAACAGGAAGGAGTGATAATGTAGAGAATATGAAGTGGGATGAAGTAACAGCCAGAGAAAATGAGACAAAAATTAAGAAAATATCCTTACTGGGAAACCTGGGTCCAGACCCACTATCTACTTGCCATAACAGTTTATGCTAATTTCCTCACTGTTGTAGTATCCTTTAGTCCATTTGGGTTGTATCCTGCCCAGGATGCAACCCAAATAGTCAAAGGCTACTACAGCAATGAGAACGACGAACATAGTACAGTGTGTAAGTTGCATTACCATAACAGCAGATGTATCACCTCCTCAGTGCTACAGTATCCTTTAGGCCATATAGGTTGTATTCTACCCAGAGTACAACCACTGGCAGGCAGGCTGCAACCCCATAAAGCTTAAAGGCTACTGCAACAGTGAGAATAATGAACATTTTTTTTTTGCATATCCTGAACACATATCAACCTGGTTAATGACAGGATAAACAATTGTCTTCCTTTAGAGTGAATCTGCATGCCATGTTATTCTAAGAACTGTAGACCAATAACTCTTCTTCCAAAAGTGTACAGATTATACACTGGAACAAAATAATGCTTAAAATAATTTATGTACTAGAACTGATAAAGACAGAGTTTGTAGTCATTTTATTCCTTCCTTCCTTCCCTCTCTCTCTCTCTCTCTAGCAAGGTGTAAGGGAGTTAGAGGGTTCACTGGAAACATCCCTAAAGCATACACACAGCAGGCTCATCCAATAGGCAGCCTGAGTCCACTCAATCAACCCACCATTTATTTAGGGCACACTGTGTACCACCTCTGCCCTTGTGCTTTAAGTAAGTGATAGGGGTATCCAGTCTTCTGCGTGTATTTAAGCCTGCGTGTATTTAAGCCTGCATAGTGACTAGTTAAAGACAAGTGCTTTAGTGTCCTAGTTTGTAAGCAATAGCGTTATAGTCTGTAAACCCTCCTCCACTGACATCCCGCTGGTCAGCTTTTACTCTCTACTTCCTAACATACACTGACATTTACTCAGACTGCTCTTACTAAAACTATTTCTTTCTCTTATATTTTCTTCATTTATTCTAGCCTTGCTATTCCCATAACTTATATCCCCCTGTCTTTCTTTAGTGAAACTACATACCCCCTTTCTCATTTCTCCTTGACTGAAACAGTTATTAAATCACTTTCAGCAGTTAGTATCTGTGCACAGTCAAGACTGACTCAGTCCACTCAACTGTCTCGTTAGTGTGTTTTGATTTTGCTATAAAAGTGTCCCTGCAAGCAAATAGATATGCATGTAACAGTGAAGTCTGCAGTTTTAACACCAGTCTGTGGGCTATATTTTATGTAAATTACAAATATTATGGCAGCCTAAAACAAAGAACTTTGTCCACTATAATAGCTCCATTTTCTTAGACCACGCAGTCCTATTGGTCCTTTATCCTTTAATGTGCTCCCTTTATTATTTTTAGTAGTCCACTGTCTTCCTTCTTTAAGTTTATTTTTTTTGTTGTGTAACCACATTTAGTTCTGAGACAGTATTTTTCCAGAACTGCACTCAAACATTCTTTCTTACTTTTTCTCATTGTTTTGTTGATCTGTGGAGGTTGGGGTAGCCTTTGGAATTTGCATTTCCAAGTTGACAGAAACTTCCTTACATTACACAGTTGATCAAACAGTCAACATTATCACCATTAGTCAGGTTAAGGTGATACTGGACTAACTCTTCTACTAAAACTGTATCCTAAAGCAACTAAATCAAGACTTTCATCTACTAGTGCAGAGGCCTTTTAAACTGCATTGTTCCTTTTACTTATCTCTCATTGCATACTTGTGGCTGTTTAAGTTCAGTCTCTGATTTTTTTTCTTTTTCCTCTGTCTCTTTACCAAGTTTTCAACCAGCTTCATTTACCCTCACTAACATTCGGGCTCACTCCACTACCCTACCCTACCCCCAATTCCCACCCACTACATCTTACTCTACATTTATACTTCCATAGCACCACCCACATTTTCCTCAAACTAATACCATCAGTTCCTTCCAAAAGAAAAGCAATCAATAGAATTTCTCTCAGTAGTAACAACCACTCTAGTTTGCTACACAAGACTCTCTCAAAATGTCTTAATCCTTGCCCACTTTAATTTTATTTATTTATTTTATTTTACATTTGTTGACTGGGAATGTCTGACTGAGCCAGACCCCTTTTTCAGCAGAGTCCCAGGGAGAAAAGCTCTGTAGTAATATAAACAAACAAAAAATCACAGTTATACTAACAAGGTAGAAACTCAATATGGTGATTCAAGACTAGACTGTGCATACTTGACATTAATAAGGTCAAAAATAAAAAGAAACATCAGAGATGCAAAAAATTATTTAAGTTACTAAAACAGTAGTAATGTCTAAGGAGGTTATTGCAGGGAAGGTAAGGAAGATGAAAGTGTAGGGATAACAGGGATAATAGGAGGGAGGAAGAAGGAAGGAGTAGAATAAAGGAAAGTGTAGAGATGATAGGAGGCAGGGAAAGAAAGGAAGTATTGGGATAAAGGAAGTTGAGGTAGGTGAAAGGGGAGACCATAGAGATTGGATCTCAAGAGGTATGTTAGTTAGATGGTTGTATTCAGGGAGGATAACAGCAATGGCAGATCCATTGTTGTTTGAAATACTCTTAAGTCCAACCTAAATTGTTTGGGATGCTTTAGATTTCTGATTTCAACAGGGAGTTTATTCCAGGCTATAGAAGGATGATAGCTGTATGTACTTTGACCTGATTTAGTTTTGGGTTTAAAAATATTTAATAGATGAGCTCCTGAGATTTCTTGTAGGGGGATAGTGAGAGATGAGAGAAAACAGGGCTGGACAGTAGGCTGGCTGATACAAAACTGAGTTTATGGTTTGGAACTGTAAGAGCAGGAGAAGGTGGGGTAGTTCAACCCAGTTTAAGTCTTTCAGGGATAGACAGTGATGGGATTTATAGGTTTGTTGAGCAGCAGATCTAGCTATGTTATGGTATGTTGCCTCAAACTTGGTTAGTAGAGAGGAGTTTAGTTAGTGAGAATTTGGGAGCAGTATGTTAAGCAGGGTAGAAGGTAAGCATATGTAAGTGTGATTCTAGCTTCATGGGTGAGAAGTTTTTAGTTTCTATATAGGAATCCTAATTTCTGATGAGTTTTCATGATACAATTATTAATGTGATGATCGAATTTTAGCTGATCATCAATGGTAACACCAAGGAGTTTTGTGCTTAATTCAACTGCAATAGGGGTATTGTTAAGTGATATTATAGAAAAGGAAGATTTGATATGGTTAACTGTTTTGGGGAGAAAGAGTAGTAATTTTGTTTTTTTAGGGTTGAAGATGAGCTGATTGTTAGAGAGCCATGTTTCTACTAAATTAAAGGAAGACTGGGTGGCAGATAAGAGTTCAGAGGGAGAATTAGCTATGGTTATAACTGTAGAGTCATCAGCATATTGGACTATGGAAGAATGTGGGCAGGAGGAATAGAGTAAGTTGGTAAAGATATTAAAAAGTAGTGGCCCGAGAATGGGTCCTTGAGGGACACCCATTTTTACTAAAACGGGAGTAGATAATGCAGAGTGCCATCTGACTGATTGCAGCCTGTCTGTGAGATAGCTAGAGAACCATGCAATAGTATCAGGGGAGAAATTAAGATCAGACAATTTGTTCAGTAACAGAGAGTGAGAAACAGTATCAAAGGCCTTTGAGAGATCAAGGAATAGACAGGAGATAAGTTTGTGTTCATCTCTGGCTAAAGAAATAGTGTTAAGGAAGGAGAGAAGAGCAGTAGTGGTGCTATGTTTTGGTCAGAAACCATGCTGTGTAGGAGTGATTATTTTTTCCTGTAAGAGGTGTTGTGTAACTTGCATGTATATGCATTTCTCTAAGACTTTGGAGAGAGGGGAGAGAATAGCAATAGGTCTGGAATTTGAGATTCCAGAGGAGTTACCCCCTTTGTGAATGGGTAGGGTACAGAATTGCTTCCAGATAGATGAGACTTTAGATTCAGAGACAGAGCGATTGATAATGAAAGATACAGGCAGTGCAAGATAGTGAGCAGCTATGAAATTACACCTCTACAACTAACCCTGTACCCTCCTGACATTTTCCAGTCCTAATTTACAACAAAGATAAAACCCAAGTTAAATAAGATGCTCCTAACTCAGATTATTTTATTAGTCCTCCTCACTCTACTAGCCTTCATCACCAGTTATCAAATCCACCTTCTTGAAATACTTAGGAGTTCAAACAATCCTCACAAAGAATATCAAGGTCTACTCAGCCTGTCTTTCTCCATAACACCCTATCTCTACAAACAAACCATATCAGACTTATTTATCTATAAATATCTCAAAACTAAGTATCCAAATTTACAATCAAATACCAAACCAATACCAAATTATAACTGGCCACAATCTTCCCTCTGTAAAATATCAATTCAAAAAAATAGTGGAAATATTCATCCCAACCTAGCTCTCACTGTTCATAAAACCATCACTTCCATCCCCAAAATAAACCAGTCACCTAATACATCTCAACAAAAAACAGAACCAAACTCACTTACTATATATGAACCTAAGATGTATGTGCAATAAAATCCATGACATTCATGCCTACCTTTCCACATATATTCCTGATGTAGTCATATCTACTGAAACCTGGTTAAAAAAGAAATAAAGGACAATTACATCATCCCCCAGGATACAATATACTAGGGTATTATAGACAAAACAAGCATGCAGGTGGTGTAGCAGTCATCTGTAAACATTCCCTAACCATCACCTTACTTCCACAGAAATAACCAAATTTAACAATGCTGAACTTCTAATAACACTCCTAAAAATCAGCAACAGGAAAACTATATGTTTAACAGTAATTTGTATTCCACCAGGAAATAACACTGATACTGCTGAAAGCATCCTGTATTGGATATCCCAACAAATTAACCATGAAACTATAATACTTGGAGACTTCAATATAGACTTGTAGTTCATAAATTCCACTGCCCCCACTGAAACCATAATCGTGTACAACTTCAGACAATTGATAATCATAACTACTAGAATCAACAAAACTTCAGGGAGACACTCAACATTACATTGGATTCTTACAAGCAAACCAGGCAGACTGGCAAAAGTAGGCTGTCTTTCAGATAGCATAAGTGACCACATACCAACATATGTCCTTAGAATTCACCATAGCCTAGATAAACATGTTATTTATAATCAAATACAAAATACAACCAATTTTAGAAAAGATAGTTTCAATGAAACATTAAAACAATATAACTGGAATATACTTAGAACAATGCCACTAGGTACTGCTTTAGAATACTTTAATAACATATTCTTACTGACCCTAAATAATCTAGCACCAGTATATAATAAATGAGTAAATTCCAGCCTCATACCATGGCTGACAAAAGAAACAAAAAAGTCATGATAAAAAGGGATAAAGCCTGAAAAAGTTGGTATAAAAATGTATTTATTTATTTATTTCAGTTTGATGACCAGGGAAGTCCACTGGGCCAAGAAGAGCCCGTTTTCAGTGGAGGCCCAGGGAGATGAGCTCCAAATACGTTACAGACAATTAAACTTACAAATTACAAAATGAATCAATGATATGCAAAAATATACAACAAGAATTGCCACATAAACATGCATACATATAAAGATTAAAATAATGCATCATAAAAATATACAGAGCAGTATAACATACTTCTTGCAGTGGGCAACCCGTATAGTACAGAGTAGGTAATAAAAGCAGTCATATGAAAAAAAAGAAAAATGTCCTGCACTACTAAACTTATTACTGCCCTACTGCACAGCAAGGGACCTCCGTTCTATTAACAAATTCTTATTACTTGCAAATAAGTCAAATAATATTGCAGGAGACTCGCTCTACTCCCACTACTTTGCTAAACTCTGGAATACTATCCCCATGCAAATAAAACTCTACAAAAAACAACATCTTAATCAATCCTGGTCCTGCAGATGCTCATCACAAGGTTTAGACTTTGTTTTCACCACATGATACTCTCCTTAAACAGAATACTCTCAAACTCTCACCAAAATACAAAAACGTTGTATACATAACTGCTGCTTGTACAACCCACTAATCTGCAAGTCTTTAGTAACTTGCATCTATGTAAAATCTTAGAATGTATCAATCTAGCTGTGGTTTGTGTATAAATGTAAATAGAAATGTAACTACTCTGTGTTTAACTGCAACTTAGTATAATGCAATGTTAGCAAATGGAGATTTTCTCCCCGGGCCTCCACTGAAAATGGGTATTTCCCAGTCTGACTTTCCTGGTAAACAGAGACAAATAAATAAATAAAATAATTTAGAAAAAATCAGTTATAGCAATAGAACAAAAAGAAAATCAAAGAAAGTCATAATTAACAAATCATTTGTTGTTAAATAATGCTATAATAAAGAATTGTAAACTGGAAGAATCTAGGTACAGCATGGATAGATTACAAGAACACATCTGACAGCATCCCATATTCACAGATAATGGAATACTTATAGATGTTAAGATACACCCTACATTGATCGATCAGTTGCATTACTGTGACTATGAAGCAGCGGCAAAGCACTTTGCAACAAAACTCTCAAGCATCCAGATTTTTGCCTTGTATTTTTGGTCTGTCAGCGGTAGCATTGTTACCTCACAGCAAGAGGTTCCCCCGTTCGATTCTCGGCTTGGCTTGGGAGTGCCTTCTGTGTGGAGTCTGCATGTCCTCCCCGCGGTTGGGTAGCATTCGAAAGACATGTGTGCATAAATGGGCGTGTCTTCGTTGAAGGTTGAACGTTGAGCTGGCACCTCGGCGTTTTGTAAAAATCTACTGCTAATCATTAGCGGACCGGAGTTCCACTGTGGCGACCCCTTACCGGGAAAAAGCCAAAAGACAAACAACATTTTTGGTCTGTTCCTTATAAAATTTGTAATATTCTGGCAAATCACTGGAGAGTAAAGCCACTAAATCTGGTGAGTCCAACAGGTGGCCCTAGAGCCATAGTCTGGACCAACAAAGCATTTTATCTGGTCTTTGGTATGTCCTATAACAAAACTGTTTTCAAATAGACAGATACATGTTAGACATGTTAACGTGGCCCCCCAAAACCTTGCCAAATATAATAAGTGGCCCTTGCACTGTACAGAAAGTGGCTCCTGAGACAAAAAGGTTGGGCACCCCTGCACTAAATAATCCCTCAGAAAATGCATGCTCACACAAATCCTGTTATTATAGCAATTGTGAGTTTATAAGAGGAATATTTAACATCTGTCTGAATTTTTGGGCATTAGTTTCCCCCCACATAATTTTAAGCTTTATCCGGATTTTTATGCTAAAAGGTAGAGGTATGCTTTGCAGCTAAGTTATAAGAAAGGGCAAATTACTATCTTAGAGATAATAATTCAAAGGAGGGTATTCCAGGGTGATTCTTTATTATTGCTGTTGTTTTTTCTTGCCCTTAACCCATTAAGCTGTTTACTTAACTGATTAGGTTATGGTTTTGGTTACAGTTTAACTCCCAGAAACCAACCAAAGACATCTCATGTGCATGTGTGGATGATTTAAAATTGTTTAGTTCATCAGGTAAGGAGCTGAAAGCATAACTACAAATGGTTAAAATTTCTTGGATGATATAAGAATAACATTTGGTCTTGATAAATGTGCAAACGTAACAAGAAAATATCGACCTGAGACAGGAATATGATATAAAAGAACTTGAGCAGGAGGGAATTTATAAATATTTCGGAATAGGTGAAGGGCCAACAATAAAACATGAACAAATGAGAATAAAGCTCATTAAGGAATACTTCAGAAGAGTAAATCTGATATTGAAACCTGCCCTGACATCTAGGAATAAAGTCCAAGCTGTAAATCAGTTTGCTGTTCCTGTTTACTTACCCCTTTGTTGTGATTGACTGATGCCAAAAATTATTGAAGCAGCTGGACATGAAAACAAGAAAAATGCTTCATGCTTATCAATTGATACATAAAAAATAGATTATAACAAAATTATATATTCCTTGCTCAGAAGGATATATGAGCCTCCCCAAAACTGACTACATATATAGATCATATAATCATGGACTGCATATACGTTTGCTGACCTTAACAGATCCAAACACAGTGACATTTTTAAAGCATTAGGAGAAAGTCTGTGCTTAGTTTAGCAGAAGCATTTCAGAATAATGTGAGAATGGAAATCAAACCAGAAGTGGAAAAAAATCAGACTGCAACTGAAAATACCATAAAATAAAAGAAAGAACATAAGGAAAATTATCAGATGAGAAGGAACATTGGAAAGTCCATAAATAAAGTACAGAAATCTTCTGGAACATCCTCATGTTGACTAAGATTTGACACAGGAATGGTTAAGGAGAAGTAAACTAATCTGAAATAATCCACCCCACTCTGAAATAAAAAGAACCAAAAAAAAAACTTTCTCAACAAAGAACACCACTCTAAAACTTAGTCTCCCTAGTGTGGTCTCCTAAAAAAGGACTGGAATCGGAAAACAAGTGCCTGAATCACATAATTTTACAAATGCCTTCTACCAGCACCTGCAGGACTGCATGGATATCATGCTACAACACAAAGCAAGCCCAACCAAAGCCAAGAGCCAGCAAAGTCCTGTGGACCCCAGCCATAAATAAACTCTACAACAACAAAGATAGCAAGCAAACAAGATAGAGGAAAAATAAGTAAAAGGTAAGACAAATAATCTAAATAAGTAAAAAAAAAAGCTCTCATCAAAAAAAAAAAAAGAGAATAAAATAGCTAAAGAAAAAAAAAGAAATCAATAAGGCCTTCTAGCCTTTATTAAGAATATAAGGAAACCTAGGAAGAATCAGAACACTACTAGTCCAAAATAGAAAAAATGATGATCCTACAGACATTCCTTGCCAACATAGCTGCTGACAGGTTCAGTGCAGTGCAACCTCCCCCCCCCCCCCCAATAAGATATCTATACCAACAACAAAGAGCCCCCAAACATCTGCAAGAGCCAAATGAGCCCCACTCCTTCTCCCAAAAAAAACACAGCATCCATGGGACCCTGATGTGTCTCCAGGCTGTCTCCAGAGAACTCAAAACCCACAGCTAGGACAGCTGTGTAGCAGCAAAGTTTCATCAAAGTCTTACCTCTGGATCAGTGCAGGGACTGCAACTGTGGTCCCCACTCTGGTCCCAAGGTGCGCGGTGCCTCCTCCACCCTCCCCCTATAGCTTGACCCATTATCCACCAAAATTTCAAGACCACAGAGAGGGACTATAAATACCTCATCTGCAAAGCCATAGGGACTTTGGAATTGACAGACTTTGAAAGACATAAGGCATTTTGCCAGATCATGCCTTTTTGTTTTGTTTTTTTTCAACAAAACAGAGTGCCAGAGGAAGGATTGATGAGGGATACAGCCTACCTCAGCCTACAGCCTACCCTCGATCCAATCCAGGCCATATACAACACCCCATCAGCTTAAATGTTAAAAAAAACTCATCTTAAATGTTAAAAGCAACCAACAAGTTAAATGTTACCCACAGGGTCAGAGTTGCTGTTGCCCATGTCAGGAGTGACAGCTGTCACAAGTGGTGTCCCACAGGGTATCAGTCTGGGCAGTCCACAGTTTTGGCATCTACTCCAATCCTCTTCAACACGTCCCAGTTTTAGAGGGTTTAAAAGTTTGCAGATGACTGCAAACTGGGAGCCATAGTAAAGAAAAACACAGCAGCACAGATATCCTTCAGGAAGGGTCTCACAGAAAGGATAACTGGTGCCAGACCAGAAAAGGTAAAGTTAAATGCCAAAAATGCATAACCATACAAAAATGCAAAAAAGTTTACCCCTAAAAAAAACAAGGTTACTCTAAAGCTACCAAATAGGTCAAGAAGACTGAAGGGAGAAGAGGGGTTATCAGGTTGATAGGACCCAGGGTTGGGGACCATGTAGCTAAAGTCACCCGACACCCATGTAGCTAAAGTAGTTAGGAATCAATTCTACATTGCCCATCTAGATTATCATCTATATAGTCTCCCTTACTCATCACTCATCAGACCATGATTTCTCATCACCATCAGACCAATGATCTGACCCGACACTTGCAGCGATGTATCTGGAGGCACAACAAAAGCACCTGGAAAAAAGGAAACTCAAAAAAAAACCAAAACCAAAAATATGTCTGAAGAAACTGTATGAGCTCAGCTGACACCAGCTCTCTGGGCTTCATCACACACACGCGCTTTAAGGCCTTGGCCCCTACATACAAACCCATTTGATGAATATTGCTCAAATTCAAAAAATCTAGATCCATCGAGGGGGGCTAGGCAGGAGACAAAACCTATTTTAAACATTATGAGGGAGGAGGGATAGAGGGATAGGAATTCATCACCCAAAGACAAAGTGCTGTATGCTGTGGAACAAAATCATGTGAGGCAGAGCACCTTGCAACACTGTTCAAGAGAAATCTTGACAATGGATGGGAGAGAGCAGATATACCCAGGATTACCTCAGTGTCACTGCCTCGACAGAGGCACAAAAAATAATAGGTATAGTTCCCCATACTAAAGGGGGTGGCGTAAACCACAAAGCGAGGCTAGAGGCTTGTAAATGCCCTCGGGCAGATAGCCTAGTATGAACCTATGAACCTATGAACCTAAGTGAACTGAAGGCAAAAGATGAATGGTTAATAATGCAGCCCAAGATAGTGAACAACATACACTTTAGTTTATAAAGTCCATTGAAAATATAAACTGACAAATGCAGGTTCTGTAAAGAACTGGAAACAGTCGCACATCCCATTGCTGGTGCAATACACTCATGGTAGTGGGTCTGTATACTGAAAGACATATAATGTGGCAAGGCTGTTGCACTGGGAATTGTGTAGACACTACAATATAGAATAGCTGAGAAGCATGTGAAACATGAAACATCCCACATTACAAAGAATAATGAAGTGATTAGCCATTACCAGCAATGCAAAAAATAAATGCAAAAAAAACAGAGTAATCCATGAAAAAAGCAGTGTTGAGCATTGAAATTTCTACAAACAGTAATTACAATGTCTTACATACAGAGACAGAGTCATAAAATACCAGAATTTGTAAGCAGAAACAAAAACTGTGTGCAAGAAAGATCCCATACAGCTCCAAGAGTAACAGGAAAACAGGACTAATAAAAAAACATATCTATAACCAAATGGGAGAGGTTATTTTGAGCACAAAAAGGGAAACTGACTAAATTTAAAATGGTCTGCAAGGGCAGCAAGCCTAGTACTTACGAATAAGAAAGAAATTACAGCTGTACTTAAATATGCTACCAATACACATAACCCAGTATAAACTACAGGAGGAGTCCATTCTGGACACATTGTGGCTGCTGAGGAGCGCACAGTTGGCTAAAAAAAAATGACAAAATCAATTTCATGAACTTTGATCATACCTTGACTTAGGAATGTGGTCTATTCTTGTTATGGTATTTAAAACACAAAATTTGGAGAAATTAAACTGAGTATATGTGTGGCTTAGTATTCATTAATTTCCTATTCAGGGTCATAGGTATTTGGAACTTCTCCTGGCATGCAGAGGTATAAGGCATAAAACTAATCTTGAGCAACATGTCAGTCCATTGTAGGATACAATTTCCAACCCCCCCCCCACCCACCCACACACACACACACACACACACACACACACATATGCTACACAACAAGCCTATGTACAGTTCAGAGAATCATCACTTTGATATATCATCTTGTCTTTAGGATGTGGGTAAAAAATGGAGCTTCCAGTGGAAACCCACACAGATACAGACTGGGACATATAAATTCTGTACAGAACGCAAGCCAGCTGGAACATATGCTGGTGAGCTAAGTGATGTAACTCAGCAATGTTTAAAACTGGTGTGCTGCCCTCATATTTTATCGTATGGATGAAGTATCCTTGATAAGTTTGCTAGGCCTAAAGTATATATTCTTTGTCCTTTGCCCCATACTAACACCATTTAAGAAGGCCGAGGAATAATGATTCAGTTTTCCATTATGTATACATACCTGGTTTTGCAGCATGTGTGTGTAGATAAAATGGCTTTTTATTAGGTTGGTTAATGAGGTCATAGTTGCTGTTAAAATTCAAAGGATCAGTGATGTAAGGAGCTGAGGTGTTTGCTTTATATCAGAATTTTCATTCGACTGGTTGGGTGTCTGTGGTAGTGTGTCGGGAATAATGCATGGCCAGTTTATGTAAGTGTGTACACCCAAGGACTTAGTTGGTAAGGCAGTACATGAGAATGCGTTTCATTCTAGTTGGTAAAATCAGTCCACTGTCTGGTAGAAAATTCCTTAGTTTCATGTGTAGCCTCGATTAAAGTCAAAATTGTCACATATTCCTTACCTCTGGGCATAAAGATACACACAAATGCAACTTCACCTACAGGCTAAAGCCACTGATTCTTTGAGGGGCAGCTCATATCTAAGGGTGGGTGGGTATACACTTCGACATCTGTATTGGTAGCAATGAGGTCAGCTTTACAGAGCTACAGTGAAAATGACCTTATCAGAAAGGAATGGAAAGTCCTACTGCAATAAGTTTTGAGGTGAGGTACTACAGAAGTGTTCAGAATTTGAACCAATACATATTAAAGTTTAGACATATTTTGAACAAATGATGAAATAGCTATAGTCTTGTAGTGAAAGCAGAAACCCTGCTGAAAGGTATTCTTATATATCTGCGTGTAAAAGAATGAAACTGTTCTAGAACTGTTGGTAATAAGTTGAAATGTGTGTGGGGCAGGGTCTTCAGTTTGTTTTGGAAGGGCTACTACAAGATGACAGGTAAAAGTCTGAGGAGCAGTGCTGAGGAAGAAGCATTACATCCTTTCTTTTTTAATGTTATTCTTTTTGCAGAAAGAAGAAATGGATACTTCAATTTAATGCTTTCATAGTGGGTCTGCTTCAAGTACTCTCATGCCATTTGCTTGCAGTACACTTCCTCACTGACATTCACTCATTTTGGCAAGTACACTAACTCAGTTTCCATTAGATAAGCATCCCCCCCAATGCCCGACCTCATCATAATATCTAGCCCTACCATAACTCTGATCCTAACCACAAAAACTCCCACCCAGACCCTAACCCTAACATCCCTGATCGCTCACTAAACCTAAAATCCCGTTGCTCCTCCTTAAACTTAAACCCCCTCCTCACTCCCCTTCCGGACATACCTAGCCCATGAGCATGCAAGCAATTGTAGTTAGTGTGTGCAGCTGTTTGGCTGACCTCATACTTGAGTTTGAAAGTTAGCTGATGCTCACGTGAGCTTGTAGTGCCCCTTTCATAATTAGATGCTAGTCGACTTGGGTAGGACCTGCCAGTGCTGTGGACTTGAATAGTGACTGCTGGGAGATTAAGCATTCATTAATGTGATGCAACACATTAAAATACATAAATAAGAAACATCAAGCTAAGCAGTGATGGTAGACAGGCTATACCATATCTTTTGGGAATAGAATATTCCACCTTATTGCACATGATTACATTTGAGTGGGCCTTTATTTTAGTTTGATGTTGTACACAGAAAACATTTTCAGCAGATTGTTGTTGTTTTTTATGTAATTTATTATTTGTGTACCAAACAGGTTTGATGCAGTTTCTCTAAGCAATTCATCTGTCTTATATTTTTTTTCAAAGTTAGACATACTTCACGTGTTACTGAATGCAGTTTTATATACACTGTGCATTAATGAGTCACTACTCTAAAAGGCAGAGAAAGAATAGTCTGTAATCTCTGTTTACATTATAGTAGCAGACCTGTTTACAACATTCAGAAATACCTACAGCTTCCTGAAGGTGCTGACAGCATGATTGTTCTCGACTGGCATCTGGGATACCACCATGGCTGTTGCTTCTGTCTGGTGGTTATACTCCCTCAGGTAGTTGCATTCTGAAGCCACTCCAATGAGGTACCACTTCCCGGAAAACTAACAAAAGGACAAAATATATACTGAATGCTGACCACAAACACTAAAACAGAATGAGCTCTGTTGTCAATAGGATAACAAAAATGTTGCACTATTATTTGCTTGCTTTTCTTTAAAAATTAACAACCACATATAACTTTTTTCCCACTCTTTCTTGATCTCTCTCTCTCCATAATGAATATTCTTATCTGTTCAAATCTTTTTTTTTATTTATTTAAAATCTTCAGCCTAAAGAAAGTGCTATAACATTTATAAAATGTGCAGACCTTTGAAGAGCACAAGTTTAGAGACAGCAGTATAGCCCCATGATCCTTTTTTCAATGTCTCTTGCATTTTTTTTCACTGTCCTGTTTCTAGCGGTTTGTAATAATAATAATCCTACGCACACCTTTACAAATGGTGCAAACACTGAACTCTGTATCCTTTATTTGTGCTTTTCATAACAGAGGCAGAGATTATCTGTGTTGTTTTTTGTATGCTTCCATTTTTGTAGCATCCCACCTGGAAAGCGGTCTCCAGAAATGAACAACAGTACAGTGTGAGAACACATTTATAATGTACATTCAGGGACAAAGAGACACCCCTTTAGTCCTTTTGTCTGCTGGTAGCAGCTTCTCCTAGATGCACCGATGAACACTAGTGATCTTATTCCCCTTGGCACACTGGTTAGGAGCAGCTCTGTGGATAACAGGACACACACAATGTGCTACAGATGTGAATTTCATTGTCCATCCTTAATTTGCATCCTTTGTGAGTGCAAGTAAATAACTTAATAAAATCAAAACTGCATGGAATTAAGTTCTTGGGTATATGGTAAATCATATCAGTTTATAACTGATGCTCACTTACATCTAGGTCAGTTAATACATTAACTCCTAGACTTCTTCCCAATGCCAATGATGCAACAGTGTTTGATTTCTAACAAAATCGCTAGCTTCTATGAGCTATGTACATTAATTCAAACATCATTCTTTTGTCCGCAGTGGTGCAGCGGTAGCATTGTTGCCTCACAGCAAGAGGTTCTCCCGTTCGATTCTCAGCTAGAGTGTGGGAGTGCCTTATGTGTGGAGTCTGCATGTCCTCCCTGCAGGTCGAGTTGCGTTCCAAAAGACATGCGTGAATGGGCATGCCTTTGTTGAAGGTTGGGCATTGAGCTGACAAATCAGCACCTTGCAAATCTACTGCCAATCATTAGCGGACCGGAGTTCCGCTGTGGCAACCCCTAACCGGGAAAAGCCGAAAGACAAACAACAACAACTTTTGTACTTTGTACTAAGGTTTAAGGGGAGGCAGAAATTGAGCACTTAATGTAGTGCTGGACTGATAACAGTTATAAAGAAGGAAAATGTATGTAATGCATAATGTATGTAAATAAAAAAATGTTAACACAGCTTGTTTTCTTTTCTGTTAATATGTGGATGCCTCTTTCTTAAGTGATACTTTAATAAAGGTGTTCAAAAGTGATATATCAACGTATTTTGTGCCACAGCTCTCAGTATCATCAAGAATGCCTGATATTCTGATAATGTATCATTCTTTCTCTGTTTTAGTGTATCTTCCTTTGAAGAAGTATATGGTATTATACCTAAGCTTTTACATTACATTGAAGTAATGGCATGTGACTGATCTGAATGAGTAGTTTGAAGTGTTTCTGATTAAACATTGATAGTTTTGAAAACTCAGAAACTGAGACATTCATTTTTTTAATGCTCTGATATGATGTGTAGAATACAAATAAAATTGAGTCCTTAGATAAGATTTTGGAAGAATCAGAAACTGTGAGTTGCTCAGAATCAATCATTAAGTCAAAGGCTTCTGCTTGTCTGGCTTTTTAGAAAAATCTGATGACTTCTGAAATTTACATTTGTTTCTGCTTTGAATCAGTCAGTTGTTTTCATCATTTCTTTATCATAGAAATAACTGTTTTGCTTAACCTTGATGTAAAATAAAAAGTTGCATTTCTTATGCAGAAGCAGATCTGATATGCTATCGTGGACTTTGCTGCTGTAAAAAAAAAAAAGTAAAGTCAGCTTTAATTTGTCTTCAATAACTTTTAACAGCAAAATGAAGATCCTCTGCTTGGACTCGAGTTTCTGTGGCTATTATTTCTCAACTGTTCTCATGTATGTATATATATATATATATATATATATATATATATATATATATATATATATATTTATATATATATATATATATATATATATATATATATATATATATATATATATATATATATATATATATGTATATATTTATGGGTTCTGTACAATTTATCAAGTGCACAGGTCATTGAATGCAGTTTCTGGTGTCAGAATTGGTCAAATGAAGTACTTGTTGAATGCAGAAAGAAACAAATTGTGCAATGTAAAACATTTTCTGTATGGTCATGGCTAGGAGTGAGAAATGCTGAATATGGTAAATGGGAGTGGACAGTCATGCAAAAACATTTGTTTATATCAAAAGTTTTTGGTAAATGTTAATGGGTTAGGGCTTCATAGGTTTATAAATTAGTACTTGTGGGTCATTTTAAGTCTAGCCAAATTACCCTATCTGAGGATCAAACCCTGTGGCTTGTATCTGTAAGGTAAACACCTTAACCATTATGCTACCCTATCTCCCAACAAGGTTAGAGTATGGGCTAGGGAGGTGATAGATGTTTTGCTATGCTTGCGTACTGATATTTGTAAGGCATGCACGTGTGTGTGTGTGTGTGTGTGTGTGTGTGTGTGTGTGCGTGTGTGTGTGTGTGTGTGTGCCTTGGTTGGTGCTACTGTTAGGGGAAGGGTGGCTAGTAACCTAATTCTTACGGTTGAAGATGGGTGCAGACATGAGTAAGGTAGTGCCAATCACAAAATGATACCGTTACTACAGTTTATACCCTACTGGCATGCAGTGCTACAATGCTGTTGTTTTAGTTTAAAAGAATGTTCTTCTTTTAAGCTGTAACAAACTGCTTCCTACATATGTAGCAGACAGATGCTCCAATTTAAACCCTGCCTGCTCATAGCTACGGTGCTCAGGTTTTATTTGTAAACATTTTTTTTTTTTTTACAGTGTAGCAAACACAGTGGGCTACAGTGCTTAGGTTTTACTGCAAACACAATACCAGCTTTTATAAGCCAGTTCTGTATTAAAGTCTGTGCCCCCTAAAACTTTGCACCCAGGGCAGCAGTCGCCCCTCTCGCCCACTTTATCTACAGCTCTGGTCTACTGTTATGGTAAGTGTACTGTACTGTAGGTATCATTCAGTAGTCTTACCTATATGGTTGATTTCTCTAGCTTACTACATTTGGGAGGTGGAAGGAGAAGAGTCTAGGAGCCCCTGGAGAGGCTTATAGCACTTTGTAAAAGTATGTGTAGAGGACCAGCTAACAGCTTCAAGAATACTTCTAGAATCCAACCTTTTTCTAAAAAGCCATAGATGAAGTCAAGGCCCTGGTACAGTGAGCCTTGACCCTGCTTGGAATAGTTTTGTTGTGGTGAGTATAATGTATTGAAAGAGGAGGATCAATGGGCAGACATGCTGAAATGTCTGATAAATGAACCTTGGTAGAGGAGTAAGAAAGGCCAAAGGATACTAACTCACACAAACACTGTAAAACCAGAGAACAAGTGTAAGTCCTTGATTTTGGGTATTTCCAAAATTCTTCTTAGCACCACCATTGCTATTTCATGTAAAACGTCTGTTTACCTACATTTTGATAAGACTGTTCATTTTGTTTCTTACCAAAACTGGATGAGGAATTAGAGAATCCCTTGGAAAATTTGGAAAAAAGAGGGATGAAAAATCTTACAGATTCCCTGTATCAACTTACCACTTTCATCACACTTTGATCATCTCTGCAGCAGAGGGGCCAAAATATAAATCTCTATCCAAAGGAGAACTTAAACTCTCATTTTTTAACATCACCTGGGTGATTCTGAGAATGCAGCCATGCAAACCTCCTCAAAATAGTACAAGTAGCCATAACCCTTGAAGGAGTATCGACAGAATCATACACACACTGTATGCAATCAGTAGTGACTTGAAAAATAAAATCAATTATTTTAAAGCATTTTTTCCTCACAAGAAAAAATGCAGAAAAAAACATTCCTCATAATTTCACAGTCACCCTGGCAACTCAAAATTCTGAAAGTCGGCATTGCAGAAGCGTACATTGTTCTCATACTTATCAATAATCTTCCCATCCTTATCAGAAATAGTAACATTGGAATTAACTAACTGTTTAGCAGTAGAAGGATTAACTAAAGCTATAGCTGCTGGATCAAGTGTGAGAAGAGTGTATAAAAATGTAAATGACTGAGGAACCTTATACATCCTATCTGCCTTTTTAGGGGTAGCTGGATGACCCTCGGGAAAATTGCAGGCAGTAACTCACACACATCCTCCAAAGCTGACAGAACTGGAGGAATTGGTGTAGGTTCTGGAAATTCCTTCTGTAACAGCTTGTAATAGTTTCTTAGGGACTAAGAAACATCAGTGTTCTCCCACTAAAAACACTGGCACATTCTAGAAATAGTCTCAGAGAAGGAGAAACTCCCCCAGGAAGAGTCAGAAACTGAGCTGTCCGTTGAGTCTGAATCTAAAATCTGAGGAGAAAATACTGCATCTGTCCCTACATTCTCCTGTCCAGATTCAGAATCTTGAATCTCTTCAGCAAAGTAGATATCCCTTTTTCTTTTACCAGAAACTACTTTACAAGAAGTATCAATAACCTGAATTTAACCCTGAGCCAGACCCAGTAAACTATTCATCTATAAGGAATTTGTGGATGACTAGATACATGTTTACTTTGCTGTTTCCTTCTGACAGGAAAATGAGACCCTCATTGTTGTTAATGGCAGCAACTGGTTTCCCGGGGATGGGCACAATATTCTGACAAAACAGGGAGGCCTTCCCTGTTCCCTCTCCCAGAACTGGCAAGAGTGGCCCTCCTTTACCCACTGCAGGGACCCCAACAGCTGCATAGGATGTGGCTAACACCCCACCCATAGTGGCTATAGGTGCTACACCAGAGGAATCCTGGGTAAAAGATGAGTGGTCTGAGGTACAACAAATGGCACAGTAGAGTCACCCACCTGTGGCTGAGGAAAATTGATAGCCTGCTGTGATGGCAAAGGCTCTTTGCTTAAGTTTTTTCTTTTGTGGATGGCAGAAGGACTAACCATGGGACAAACAGTTTGTTCCATAGTCAAGTAAAAAAGATGCCTCTTTCCTGGGCAAATGCCAGTAAAAACAAAGTCTTTAAAAAATGTCACTTTTTTCACAGACAAACACGGGAAAAAAGCACTTTAAACCACTTTTCCAGCCTCACAAAGTAAAATAAACACAATTTCTCCATTTAATAAATCAGTTACTTTAAGCAACTTTTAACCTGATAGGGGGAAAAGCGCTGACATTTTAAAAGTACAGTGCAGTCTCATGTCAGTACATTAAAATACAAACTGCTACCTTTAAATTAACTTTCCTGAAGAGAAAAATATCAATAACAAACAAATTATTAAAAGTTTTGTCCAAGGGGAACTTATCTGCCCAGCAAGGGAACACCACAAGCTAACTGTTCTTCCTCAAAAGCCTCTGAGGTGCATAGTTTTTGGCAGCAGTAAAGCTCTGAAGTGCTTTGTGGCCAGACTTGTCTTTTAGTCAGCTCAGCTCAAACTGCCTGACAGTTTGGGTGTGTGAAAGATGCCCTGAAGCTTTGAAAGCTGGCTGGTTAGCAGTGATCAATACGATGATTATCACATAGTACAGTGTTGTCCTGTCATGAATGGACAACTGAAAGCAAAAGGTGATTGGAGAGTAGTACAGATAGTGCGTTGATGCATTTGAGAAGAGGAAGTTAATTTGAGTAAACGGATACTGGCTGGGAAAACAACAAGCCTTCAGAAATAAGAGTCCTGCTAACAATGTTAGTAAGAAAATGTTGCTATATGTTTTATAGATTTCGTTGATAAATCGTATTATTTTGCATAGCTTAGAGAAGAAGTTAAAGAGAAGACATTGATAAGAAAAGGGGGACGTGCATGAACTGTGTAAAATGGTCAAAGAAGAAAACTAGACATATGAAGATGACTCCATAGTGGGAAACTAAGGATTAGGGCTATATACAGTGCATCAGTCACAGGACTGAAGATGACGGTTTACTAAGAAGTGCTATTTTATGTTTCTATAAATGTATGATTATATTCAAGTAGGTGATATTGTTATTGGAAAGTGTTTGCTGCAACTGGACTAAGAACTGATCTGAAAAAAGACTGAAGCAATTTTCAAAGTATGTCATGGTTTTGGACAATGAAAATGATTACATCACACCATATAAAAAGATGAGGGCAATATGCTATTTAATCACAGCATATGATTTATTTAACTGTAATGTATGATATTGTTCTTCTTGATCAAGAAGAAAAAGGATCCTCCCAATTCCACCCCCCAAAAAATCCTTTTGTAACTGGCATCAAACGATCTCCTTGCTACCGTTACAAGTACACACACAACACTACAAGCAACTATAGGCAGTCATTTATATAGGCACAATATCAGTGCAATGACTGTAATTACTGCATTTGTAATCTAGCAATAACTCTTCTGAGGTACCAGTTTGTGCCCCATAACAACTTGCACCCATGCAGCCACTCCTTTTGCCCCACCCCAGCTATGGCACTATTTACAATGTTATAATACGTCATGTCTTAGATGGATTGACATACTAATGGTTAAAGGGAAGAATAGAAACAGCTCTAAGCAAGTATTTATGTGGGTGAAAGAAAGGATAAGATTAAGTACCAATAATGGGTTTTAACTGATGAGCATGGCAAAAAAACATTTATTTACTTGGTTTAGGGCTTTCATTCTAACACTAAAGAACTGCCTCCTAACAATATTTTAGTAGTATGTAGTATGCCTTTAATATGTATTCTTATTACTGATGAAGTGAATGTCTGTAATGTGATGTGGTGTTTACTATTTAAATGCTGAAGAACAAGAAGGGAGGAAGATGAAGAAGACAACTAGCCATGAAGTGTGCAATTCGGAAAAACAGAAGGGATGGGAATTGCCAGATTTTGTTAGGGGTCACTTATTTAAATATACAACAAAGATTAGGGGAATACAGTAATGGCAATCTAAGCTGGGCCAAGTAGGAATCATGAGAGACAGAAGAACAGGGTGGAATCTTTAGGAAAGTGGAAAACAATGCAAGTGCTACTGTGGCAAAATATACTAAGAACAGAAGGGGGTAAGGAAAGCTGATCCTTGGTAAAGGAGCTCACGATTAGATGGTTGAAATTGGGATACGAAGAAGGAAGATTTGGTTGTGGCATCAGATAGAAGCTGATACAGTAAAATATAAGTTAAGTAGGTGGAATGATAGTAAACGGGTAGATTTTAAAAAGTTCCAGGAGAGAAAGGAATAATTTGGGTAAGTAAAGTAGATTGGTTATTTTATTGTGTTTGGTGAAGAAAACAAGTTAGGAAAAAATAAACATAGGCAGCAGCAGGACGGAGGACTAGTTCATAGGTTGGTACTAGGCTATCGGCCCTAGGGCCTATACAAGTCTAGTGAAGTTGTCTCACTGCAGACTTCACTTTCTAGAAGTGGACAGGGGTTCTATGGGTAGCAAGGAGGGGAGTCCATGTGTTATGACAGTCTTGTGAAGTATGCAGGGCAGATTTAACTAGGTTGTATACTTTGCAAGCTGTACCACTGAATATGAACCTAAGTTACAAGTCTTTGTAGCTATGCTTTCTAAACTGTTCAGTGTGCCAAGTCCTGAGATCATGTAGCTGCATTTTGTAAGCTGTTCCTAATATTTTACAAATAAGCAGTTTTAAAAATCAGACTATAATTTTCAGCCAGATTTACTAAACGTGATAGTGTAGGGCACTATCCCAACCCCCACCCCCAATGCATTGTGTTGTTTGTCTCACGCATTCAAAAGAGACGATAAAGTGGTGTACAGGTTCACAATATTTATTGTACATAAACATTGTCAGGAACTGTAACTGGAACAAGTATTTAGGCTAACTGACTCACATGTTACTTCAAACACTCTCACATGTGCATCTCCATTAATGCCTGCATTCCCTCGAATGACTGTACAAAATGGCACTGTTCTCGTACGTGCTCAATATTTATATGCATGTGCTGTCTAACTACAGTGACTCACTAAGAATATTGCACATAATGACCTACATCCTCACTCTTTGATTTGTTCAACATGTGATAGGACAATAAGACAGTGTATATGCTAGATAACATTCCAGTATTAATAAATCAAACTCAAGTCCAAATCGCTGTGTATTTTGGATTGAGTTTGGAAATTCTACCCGACCTGGTTATGTGAAAGCTTTGACCAGGTTTAGCAACAGGGACAGTCTCTGGGAATTCTTCTCAATAGGAATTTCAGGGATAACATCAGGATTATCTGAGGAAAATACACTACCCTGCGAATTTGGAACAACTGTAAGGTCGCTGTGAGAAATAGACTTTGGCATAGACAATGTGCTGAGTCACTGGTTCAGCAAATGGAAGTGTGTGTCTTTGGTTTCTTCTATATTCCATTCCCTTCGACTGAACAATATAGGATTTTAGCTCCTCACATTTTTGATGATACCCACTCAGTCGTAACCTTTGGCTTGTTTGCATCCTTACGATTTCTCCTTGTCCTAGTGGACTAAGAGGTTTGCTAGATTTATCATAGTACAACTTTTGTGGCAGACATTTCATGAAAAGTTGGGTTTTGATTACTTTGTTGTTCTTTGCATTTGGAATCAATAGTTGTTTACTGATCGGTAAGGTTGTTCTCTCCTGTCTAGACATTTCTAAATAGGTGAACCAAACAAGTTATCTTGGGGAATGTTTCTCAGCTTGAGAAGGTTAAGGAAAACATTGATACCATCTTTCTCAGATTTCTCTAACAGACATTTTGCACTTTGGACTGCATGCTCAGCTAATCCATTGGACAGGGGTACTCAGGACTAATAGTAATATAGAGAAAGTCCCAAGCCTCAGCAAATTTCTTGAACTGCTGACTGGTAAACTGCTTACCATTGTCAGATACAACTTTGTGCGAATTACCATGCACAGAAAAATCTCTCTTCAAATTTGTAACGACAGTGTTAAATGTGAGATTAGGCAGAAGGTCAATTTCAAACCAATTCAAGTAAGAGTCTACTAACACTAAGTAATGCTGACCGTTCCATTCAAAAATATCAGTAGTAACCGTTGCCATGGTAATTCAGAAATCTGGTGTAGCTGATGCAGTCTAATACTACTGCAGATAGAACATGCTAGTTTCCTTCAATATATCTTCTGACATAGAAGGCCAAAATACTATGCCTGTTGCCCTTCTTTTGGTTGACTCAGTACCCGGGTGACCACAATATAAAATATAGATAAATTCCTGTTGTAATGCTGAATAACCACTTTAGGACGTTTCATAATGATTCCATCATGAGCTTGTCTTGGTAAGGAAAATACCTCTGTATGTCAAGTGGTAAACTGTTTTTTTTCCTTGACTGATAAAACATTTCAGCTTTTGAAGAACAGGGTCTAAAGCTGTGTGATTTCTGAGTTCATCAAGACATGATAAGGAAAAACTTCTGACTTCCATACCTTCAAAGTCTGCTTTCTTATTGTCATGCTGTTCTGCTGTTTGTCTGGGTGCTCTTTACATAACATCTGCAAGGTAAAGATATTTGCCTTTAATATAGACAATATTGAAATTTTAACATCATGCGCTGCAGACGTGCTGGGACTGAATTTATTGGCTTTTTCAGGTTTGTCACTAGAGGTTGGTGATCAGTCTCTATTTGAACAGGTTTGCCATAAATATGATCACTGAACTTCTAACATGGGAGAACACTACTGCCAAAAGCTATTTTTCAATATGTGCATACTGCATCTCAGTTTGGGTTAAAGTTCTGGATGCACAGGCTACTCGTGTGCCTTCTTGAAGACCTGCTGCACCAAGACCATACTTTGAAGCATCACATGAAAGAGTTACTGGTTTGTGAGCATCATAATATCTGAAAGTGGGGTGGACTGGCAATTTTCTGTTTCAAAACTTCAAATGCTCTTTGGTGGTGTTCTAAACAGGACCAGTTTACATTTTTGCATGTCAGCTCACATAACAGTGCTGAAGGTTCACTGAAGTCTGGGATGAACTTTCCTAAATAGTTGACCATATCAAGAAAACATTGCATAGAAGTGACATTGTCTGGAGCTATCATCTCAAAGAATTGCAGCTTGCTTAGAGAGTTCTGGTTTTAAGCCAGAACTAGTAAACAAATGACCCACATAAGTAACTTCTTTCAGCTTGAATTTACATTTCTGAGGATTCAGTTTAAGATTGATTTCATGTGCATGGTCTAGAATGTTCTTAAGGTTTCTATCATGTTCGTCTCCACCATAGCCCCCTAAAATAATGTCATCTACTAAGATAGCACACGAATAACCTGAAAATATTTGTTCCATCGCGCGTTGAAAGACTTCACTGGCAGAATTTATCCAAATGGCATTCTCAAAAATCTGTACCTTCCAAATGGCATACTGAAAGTAGTAAACAATGAAGATTTTTAATCCAGCAAAATCTGCCAAAACAAGCTTTTTGTGTCTAAGACTGAAAAAAATAGCGGCAGTTGGCATGAGAGTGGCTACTTCTACTGTGTGCATCAGATGATAAGGATGTTTAAGCGTTTTGTTTAAATCTCTTGGATCAATACATATTCGAATATCATCTGAGCTTTTCTTATGATCTACAGCCATGGAGGATACCCATTCAGTTGGTTCTTTTACTAGAGTTACCACACCTAAATTCACCATTTTATCTAGTGCTGTTTTCACTTTGCTCTGCATTGCTACCAGTACCTTCCTGGCTGGTCTTACAACTGAGCTTACTTCACAGTTTAACTTCAAGGAATATGTGACTGATAGTTTGCCAAACTCATCTTTGAAAACATCAGCATATTCATGAAAAATAATCTGTGTAAAACAGTCGTGGTTGTTTAGACTTATATGGTGGACTTCCTCACTAAATGAAATAAGTCCCATTCTCAAACTGTCTTTGAGGCCTAAGAGTGACTGTATGTGTCTTTTGACTATGTAAAACTGCAAGTCATAGCTGTTCCCAGCAGAATGGCACATGAGAAAGTACAGTTGTATACACTTACCATAAATGTAGATGTTCAAGTGTATTCACTGTTGTAGTCATCACATCTGGGTTATCCCTGCCAGGGCAGCCCTTGGCCGGCCCGAATACCAGAGACTTAGTATTTCTGTGTCAGTTGCTGTCACTTGAGGACTGACGTCAGGTCGTCAGTACTATAACGTAAGGCAGCTGATGCCATTAGTCCAGTTTTTCTTGCCCTAGCCTACCAGGAGCCCCCAAAATAGGAGGCCAGGTTCTGGTGGAAGAACCCACCAGTGGAAAATAAATATCAATATGTCCCTTGTAAGGAAAGAACAACAAGGAAGAAAGAGAAAAAAAGGGGATGGAGGGAGGGAAACCAGGACTGCAACAGTGAATACATTTGAACATCTACATTTATGGTAAGTGTACACAACTGTACTATATTCTTCATGTTTCACTGTTACAGTCATCACATTTGGGTAGATTCCCAAAGCTGAGGAACTGGGTGGAGGTAGTCAAGGAAACTAGGGGCTGGCTAGGATGCCATTCAAAGACTGCAGAGGCAAACCCTGCCCTGGAGGATGTCCCTGGTGGGGACTCCTCTGAGGAAAGCTGCAGAGGTGGAGGCTGCTCTGGTGGAGTGTGTCCTGACCCCCTTGAGGGGAGGGTTTCCATGCTGTTTGTAATAGAAATGGATGCAGTGTGCTATCCATTTGGAAATGGTTTGCTTGGAGATGGCTTTGCCTTCTGCCCCTGTAGCAAAGCTAACCAGCAATTGATCAGACTTTCTGAAGGATTTAGTCCTGTCCAGATAGAATCTGAGCTGTCTATGCACATCTAGAGAGTGAAGAATCCTTTCCCCTTGTTCTGGGATTAGGAAAGAAGGTGGTCAAATGAATGAATTGGTTGAGAGCCACACTGAACACCACCTTGGGCATGAAGAATGGGTTAGTTCTGAGGGATACCCTGTCTGCATGGAAGATGATGAAAGGTTCCTCAGCCATGAGTGCTTGCAGCTCAGAAACCCTTCTGGCTGAAGTGATGGCCAGAAAGAATGCTGTCTTCCAGGAGAGAAATTGTGGCTCTGTAGAAGAAGCTGTTTCAAAAGGGGGCAGGGTGAGTTTTTCAAGACAAAGTTAAGGTCCCACATTGGTGTTGGTGCCCTTCTGGGGGGGCCTCAAGTTGCTAGCCCCTCTGAGGAACTGTTTGATCAAAGGGTGTGAAAAAATGGACTGCTCAGTGGGAAAATGAGCAGAAATAGCAGAGGCATGAATTTTTATAGAGGAGAAAGAGAGACCATTGTGTAGTAGGTCAGCTATGTAATCCAGGATGAGATGGATGGAGGGCTAGGCCATATTGGCTCCCTTAGCCTGGATCCAGGTGCAGAACCTTTTCCATTTATCTGCATAAGACTTTCTGGTGCTAGGACATCTGGCCTCACAGATAACATCCAGAACCTGTTTACTGAGGATGGCAGATTGGTTCAGGGTTAGGGAATAAGGCAAGCTGCCAAACTGAGTGTCTGCAATTGGGGATGCATGAATTCCCCTTCCCTCTGGGTCAGGAGGTTTGGAATCTGAGGAAGATGCCATGGAGGCAGCGGGGACAGGCTGCGCAACAAGGTGTACCAGTGTTGTCGGGGCCAGTCTGGAAGTATAAGAATGGTCCTTGGGTTTTCCTCCCTTATTTTGAGCAGTACTCTGGGGATGAAAGGAAGGAGGAAAGGCATAGACCAAGAGATTGACCCAGGGGAAGGACAGGGCATCCACTTTCCAAGCCATGCAGTGATGCTCCCTGGTGCAGAATTTGCTGAGCTGATGGTTGGTGTGGGAGACAAATAGGTCGACATTCGGGGTTCCCTATTTCTGAGTTATTAGGGTAAAGGTACTTCTGTTGAGTTGCTACTCGTGGGTCCAGAAGGTTTCTGCTCAGTTGGTTGAGTTGAGAGAGCCTGGTAGGAATTGTGCTGACAGGTCTAGTTGCATGGAAGAGGCTGTGAGCCAAAGGGTCACGGTTAGCCTGCATAGAGGGTAAGAGTGAGTCCCTCCCTGCTTGTTGATATACCACTTCACAGTGGTGTTTGTTTTGATCAGGAGAACCCCTGGAGAGAGAATGGGTTTGAAAGCTATCAAGGCATGCTGCACAGCCGTCATCTCTTTTTGATTGATGTGCAGAGGGATTTGTTGTGGGCTCCATTGGCCCTGTATGCACCTGCCATCCAGTTGTGCACCCCAAGTGGATTCTGATGTGTCTGTGGTGAGGGTCTGGGTGGTGGGGGTGGGGAGAAGGGCAGTCCTTTGTTGTGGGAGCTGGGTCTATATTATATTCTCGAAAGCCAACAATATCGGAGCTGATATTGTCGACATGAGAATAGTGAAAGCGGAGAACATTGAACGTGTAAATGGAAATCTCTGTAAGGGGAGATTTCCATTTACTGCAATGTAGTGCAGTCTCAGAGTTGGTATATTTAAGTAGCGGGGCTGTGGGGGGTGCAGTGGTGTTTGCCCTCCTGCTTAAACCCGTTAGGGTACTTCTTTATTTTTTATTTTTGTTGTTTTTATAAGTTCGATGTTTGAAGACATCAACTATATGGTGTCGACCATATGGTGCTCGATGTTTACAACTGTCAATCTTATAATACAGACCCATGGGAGCTTGCTGTTGCCCACCAAAGAAATTCCTTTCTGAGGCAAGGAGTTATAGGTAGAAGAGTTTCCAGGACTTGAGAGTGTTGACACCAAAGGCTGTTTAGGTACCATTAAAGTTTCCTCATATGCAGTCTGGCATATGGATTGAGTAGTATGCAAGATGGCATGAACCCCAGAGCTTGCAGGACCTTCCTTACAGATAACTGGGGCCTGGTGGTTAGTTGAAAGAAGTAGGCTGTCAGGAAAATGTGTTTCTCTGGTGTAAGGTATGCCATCTGGGATGCTGTGTCCAAACTTGCTCCCAGAAAGAATATCCTTTGGGTGGGCACCTGTTTGGATTTTTTTTTTGTTGATTGTGTACCTGTGGGAGGTTAGTAGGGCCTTTACAAAGGTGCTTGAGCAGCTTTTCCTGGCTGTCTGCCTGAATAAGGCAGTCATCTAAGTATGGGCAAATTTTAATATTTCTTTGTTTGCAAAAGTCAATGTCCGGAGCCTGACATTTTGTGAAAACACTGGGAGCAGTAGATAATCCAAAGGGGGGGGGTCTATATCAGATGCATGAAAAGACTTCAGCGCGAATGCTCACATGAGCGAAAATGCCGGGAATCAAAACTGTGATTGTGGGGTCATGTTACAGTGAGGAGTGAGATATTTGCCCTTTCCTCACTGTAGTGCGACCACAGAGTTGGAATATATAGTTAGCGGGGGGGGGGGGGGGCGCAGCCACCCACAATAGCAAGTTTGATTACTGGCATTTTCGCTCATGTGAGTGTTCACGGTAAAGTCTTTTCGGGCTTATAATATAGACCTGCCAAAGGGAAGTGCAGAGAACTGAAAGTGTTGAGATCCTGCCCTGAAGCGGAGATATTTCCTGCATGATTTCCTGATAGGAATGTGGAGGTAGGCCTCTTTTAGATCTAGGGTGGCTAGCCAAGCATCCTTGGAGACCATGGGTAGCAACTGCTGGAGGGTGAGTATTTTGAATTTTGGGATCACCAGGAAGGTGTTTAGAATGGATAGATCGAGGATGGAGTGCCAGGTGCCCTCTTTTCTGGACAGCAGAAAAAGTCTGGAGTAAAAGTCTTGGCTATCTGTTCTGCAGGAACTTGCTCTACTGCTCTCATAGAGAGCAGGGAAAGGATTTGCTTTTGAGCCTCTGTCCACTGATTTGGTGGTACATCTGGAAACCCTTTTGGGGTTGGAAGGGAAATTTGTATCCCTGAGACACAATGTTCAGAGCCCATTGGTCTTTGGTAATGGTGGCCCAGGTGCTTGAGTGAAAGGAGAGTTCTCCTCCTAGGGGTAAGTGAAGGTGGGCAGAGGGGGGGGTGGAGGAGGTGAGTCATTGTGAGTTCTTACCATAAGGGGATGGCTCAGAACTCTCTGGTTTTGAAGTGGAAGTAGTCCACTGCTTAATCCACTGCTTAGATCTCTGCATTCCCCTGGGGCTGCTGTCTAGGGGGTCTGTTTCCACGGGGGCCTAGGCTGGGCCGGTTTACTCAGAGCAGGAAAGGACCAGTGCATGGAAAGACAATGCCTGCTGAACCTAGGGGGCTGGACCTGTATTTATTTATTTATTTATTTACTTATTTATTTATATTTGTTGACCGGGAGTGTCTGACTGGACATAGGTCCATTTTCAGTGGAGGCCTGGGGAGAAAAGCTCCACAGTTAAAATAAACAGACAGTAGTTACATTGGATTACATAGCGATTAACAATTTACATAGCAATTACTTACAACATATTTACAGATGAAGAACATAGTACATCAGTAGACAACTAGAATCTTTATCTGTGAAGTACATAACAGACATTAACAAATGTTAAAATAAGAAGTTCCTGCTGTATAAGTACTAGGCTTATGAGCATCTGAGCTTGCTATAATCAAGGTAGTTAGTGGAGTGGAAAGAAAGGTAGTGGTTGGATGGGGTGGGTGATATTAGAGTGGAAGTTGCAAGGGCATAGCCAGCATGCTTTTAGGTGCGCTTTTAGTAAAGTTTTGAAGTGGGTGCATGATGGTACGGAGGTAATTGTGCGTGGGAGGGAGTTCCATAATTTGGCTATGGCGCAAGAGAATAATGCTTCACCAGCAGAGTTATTGGCTTTAGTGATCTGCAAGTGATTTTTGTTGCTGGATCTTAGTGGTCTGGTGGTGCGATAGGGTTTGAGTAGATTCTGGAGGGATGGGACATTTAGTGGATGGTTTACTAGTTTGTGGGTGAGTGAGAGTTGATACCATTGAAGGAGGTGAGGGAGTTCAAGCCAGCCCAGTTCAGCAAGTGAGAGACAGTGGTGACTACGGTAGGATGCCCCTGTGGCGAATTTGGCAATTTTGTTGTAGCAGGTCTCTAGCTTGTTTAGATCGCATTGCCTTAGGTTGGTATATATTGGAGTGGCATAAAGTAGGGTGGAGATAAGGTGGGAATTTGCAATTGAAATCTTTGCTGTTTGGTGAGAAGATGCTTATTTCTGTATAACTCTCCTAGTTTTTTGTGGACTTTTTTTATGGTCATGGATATATGAATGTCAAATTTTAGTTTATTGTCTATTTCCACTCCTAGCAATTTGGTGTGTTCAGTTGGGTATATAGTGGTGTTGTCTTTTGCTGTGATGTTAAAGTGAGAGTTGTTTTGAGTATGTTTGGTGGGTTGGAAGATGAGTAGTTTAGTTTTGTTTGGAAAACAAAATTTCTGTAGGAAATCCTTAACTGTTTGCATAGATTTTGCTTTTTCTTCCATCTTTTTTAAGACTTCTTCTGCCTTAGTGCCAAATAATTTATCTTTGTGCAAGGGGGCATCCAACAATTTAGATTTGACATGGTCTGGCAGGGGTTGTTCCTTAAGCCATGCATGTCTCCTAATTACAGACCCAGTGACTGCTGCCCTGCTAGAAGCTTCTAGTGTGTCAAGACCACAGTGCAAAGTGTGTTTAGTTACTTGACTTGAAAGGAAGGCATTTTTTGTTTAAGGAGTTCCAAGGTATGTTGCTGAAATTTCAGCATATGGAACTGACAATTTAGTGCCCTTATAGCAAGAGTAGCTGAGGTGTATACTTTTTTACCCCTTCTGTCCAATGCTTGGGAATCCCTGTCTGGGGGGGTGGGATTCTTAGCAGATGTTGCTTTATCCCTTTTGGCCCTTGAAAAGTGACCTCAGGGTCAACTGCTGGATTCTTAAAAAGATATTTGTGTGAGTCAGGGACTCTACCGAACCTGTCTAGCTTTTTGGGAGCAGGAGGTAGGGCATCAGGAGTCAAGCTGGATTCAAGGAAAATGTCATCCACAATGTCCAGGACTGGGGGGATGGCCAAGGGTCTGTATTGTGGAAGATCTAGGAATTCCCTGAGTCTCTTTTTAGACTGAGGGTAGTCCTGACTCTCCCATTGGAAATGCTCCCTTAAAGTATGCAGGGTTTCCCCAAAGGAAAAATCCTCTGGGGGAGAGGCTGAAGGAATGGAGTCCTCTGCATCAGAATCCTCATAAGTGGAGAGGGGTTGCATGTCTTCATAGTCAGATGTATCAGATTCAGCTGACTCTTGTTCAAACAAAACTACAGGGGACAGACCTCTTTTCCTTTTTTAGGGGGTAGCTTAGCTTCCCCTGATCAGCATGATAAGGTCTTCAGCCATTTTAAGCATTTAAGACTGAGGCAAGGTAGCAGGCACCTGAGAGTGGGTCGTCGGTTTCTTGGGTGTGGTTCGAACCCTGGGCCTAAGAAACTCTGTCATTTTTGAAAGAACGATAGTTGTGAAAGAAGACATAGGTTTGTGCCGAGATTCGGTAGTGCGAAGAACTTCCTCTGAAGCCGGTGCCTGTTCAGCGGCTCCGGACCCAACCAAGGTAGAGACAACTGCAGGATGGGTCCAGAGGACTGAAAAATACTCTGCAAAGATGGGCAATTCATCTAACTAAGGAAAAATGTTAATACTTTGCAGCCTGCAGAAGGCTATCACTGGCCTAGACATGTTATGAATATCCTTGAACCAATGGATAACCCAAAAGGTAATCCAGAGTAATGCAGAGAACTGAAAATGTGATCCAGACACAGAAAACCTTAAGAAATGTTTGACATCTGGTGCTATAGGAATGTGATGATAAGCATCTTTTAAATCTAGAGTCATTAAAAAAAGTTGAATAGGGAATGAGAGGTAACAAGTTTTGAAGTGATAACATTATGAACCTTGGAACTTTCACAAACTGATTTAGAAAAGATTGATATAGGACTAGTCTCCATAAGTATTGTTTCTTTGGTACCAGAAGCATTCTTGAATAAGATATTTCTCTTTTCTGAGAAAGAGAGACCATTTCTATCACCCTCTGAGTTAGCGGACATTGAATGGTTGGGGGGGGGGTGATCTGGCAGATGAGGAATCCCCTGAAAAGGAGGGAGATTCCCACTTCCATCTGTATCCCTGATAAATCACTGTCAGACTCTATATGTCTGAGACTGTCTGTGGTTAAAGGGAGAGAAATGGAGGCCTAGATTTTGGGCAAGAATTACAGGCTTGCCAAGTCATTCAGACTTGCTAGATTGTCCTTGTTTCTGGGGATCTTCTCCTTTCTTTTGGAGCCCCTTTGTTATTTATTTTTACAAGTCAGATTACCAGCAGCTTGCTTTTTCTGCTCATTTTGCTTTTTGTTAAATGTAGCAGAGGTAGCTGTAAAACCATTGACAAATATGTGAAAGGAAGACTGAAAAATTGAAGAAACTCCCTGAATTCGCTTCCTTCTCTCATCACATTTTTTAAGGACTACTGCAGCAGAGGATCCAAACACAACTTCTCAATCTAAGGGAGAATTTAAAATTTCAGCTTTAACACATTCAGGAAGGTTTTGTGTATGAAACCAAGCAAACCTTCTTATAACCATTCCAGCAGCAGCTGTGAAAGTGTCATCAGCAGAATCATAAGCACACTTCAGAGTGTTTAGTCACGCGAGACAAAGAAGCAATTACATTAAGATTAGTTTTTTCCTCAGAACAGGGAAAAGAAGCTATATTCCTCATATTTTCAAAAGACGCAAGCATAAACTTTCACATGTGAGTTTAACAATTAAGAATTCTAAAAATCAGTGCTGCAGAAGAAGACACTTTTTTTCTCAGATCTTTCTATGGTTTTCTCATCCTCATCAGAAGTGGGGTTAGCATTTACCAGATGTTTACTAGCAGCAGGATTTACCAAACAAATCACTGCAGATCAGACCTGCTTTTAGATAATAAAACCTTAAAAGACCAAAGAAGTTTATACAATCTGTTTGCTTTATTAAGGGCAACAGGTTGGCTATTGGGCAAGTTACAGGCTATAATAAATATACCCTCAAATGATGAAAGAACAGGAGGAAATGGTGCAGGTTCAGGAAATTCTAGTTAGTGACAGTGGTAGATGATTATGTTCTCACTAAAACATTAAATTCTTTCTAGATATTCAGAAAAAAAAAATAATTTCAAGAGACCATCAGAATAGACCCTCTCATCAGAATCAGAGACCTGAAGAGACAAAACAGAAGTTGTCCCTCACAGCTGTTTAACAGTTCAGTGTCTTGATCCTCAGACAGTGAATAATGCCTTTTTATTTTACCAGAAACCCCTGCACTGGTGGGGTCAAGATCCTGAACTAAACTCTGAGCTAAGTCCAATAAATCACTCCTACCCAAAGTAACTGACACAGCTGAAGACATATATCTAACCTCTTGCTTTATTTTTACAGTAATTTCTGAAGAAGCAAACCTACTTTTAACAGGGAAAACATTCCTAGGGACAGGCATTCCATCCAGCCAGGCAGACACATATTCATTTCTCCTTCTTCAATGACCAACAAGAGTGTTTCTCCCTTGCTCGCCATTGGCACTCCAACAGCCACTGAAGATATGTCTATTCTCTGGTCAAAGTTGGCTGTAGGTACTACACCAGAGGGAACCATGGAAAAGGTGAATGGTCTGAGGAACCAGAAATGGCCACAGCAGAATCACCCATCTTCATACAAGGCAGTTGAGAATCAATCATGCCAAGGCTGCATAGCATTTTTTTTCTTTTTGAGGTGGGGAGGAAGAACTGAGAATGTTAGAATGATGGTAGAATGTTCTATGGTGAAGCCAAAAAAGATGCCTGAATCCCAGGGAAGTCTGGCAGCAGTAGTTGCTAAAACAGGTAAGTATGAAACATTTTTTTCCACCAAAAACACATGGAAAAGCACTTTCGCTTTTGCCCTAAAAATAATAAAACAACTTTTTACTTTTGAGGAAAGGAGTTAAAACTAACTTAAAATTTAAAGCTGTTTTTTTTTCTTTGCTAAAAGTTATGATCCTGCTAAAACATTACTAAAAGTCATTTAAGCTATAAAACACTTTCCTAGCTTAAAATTTGTAATTTCAGAGAAAATGTTCAGTTTCTATCATCAAAATAAAATATGGAAAGGGAACTCTGCCCAGCAATGGCAAAGCATTAGCCGACCATCAATCCTCAAAAGCGTACAAGAGGAGCACTGCTCAGAGTCAGTAGAGCCCTAAAGGGCTTAGGACTAAAACTTCCCTTTTTCCTCAGCTCTGCATGAGATGATTAACTGTAACAGTGATTAAATAATGAACATCTAAAAGATCCTGGGTATGTAATATTTTCTTCCACCCCATCTCACTCATGACTTTACTTGGCTCATACCCCTCAACTTGACCTGCCAGAGTTAAGGACAAAGCAGAAAAATAATATTTAGGGAAATGGCTCCAAATTACAAATACTTTTCCATTTGACTTACAGCTACTCAAACACAATTTCCCATTTTGGAGGGATGGAGCAAAAGTTGAAGAACAAATTGGGGATGCCCTGCAAAAATCTGGACAGTTGAGATGTGCTGGTCCTGGAACTTCTTCATCACCATCAATTCTTGTGACTCACTTGTGATTTCATAAGCAACTTCCCTAACAATTCTGCTATTATGCTGTAAGGAAAGGTACCAGAGAATAGTATTGTCACCCCATGTCAGACAACACACAGCACAAACATCATTGCGCTTGATCTGTTGTTCACACATACCAGGCCACCACTGAAAAGTGAGGATTGCTACAGCAGTTTCTACTAAATTTCCTGATGCCATGAATATTGGGTGTGAATGTAGAAAGTCATGATGGTTAGGCTAAGTCTGTTTCTGTCAGGAAAACAAAAAAGGGCTCAGTAAACTGTTTAAGAATAGATATTTTAAGGGAAAATGTTTTCTGTATCAAATAATGCAAAGAAGAACTGCATCAGAAACAGAAAATGCAACACAGAATGGTTCTAGATATTACAGTTGTTAAAGTTTTTCTAGTATGTCACTGCATCTGCATTGCCACTGTCAGAATTTTGACCTCATTATTAGAGTTGTGTGATTTATAAAAAAGCAGCCAAACAAATCATGTTTAACTGATGCCTATCTCTTCAAGTGGCAAGATTTTTGACAACTCCTTCTCACTTCTGAGAAATTAGCAAGTTAAAAATTACATAGTTCTGCAAGCTGGAGTAGCCTCAAGAGACAACTGCGCAGAGCCATATGAGTATGGGGACAAAATTCCTACCGACCCCAGAACAGGTAAAATTTACACTTTATGTGAACCCCTAGTTCATTAGACAGTTGCAATGTGGCACAATGTAGGGCACATTTAATGTCTTTTTTCCAAAACAGTGATAAGTCATACATAGTTCAGATAAAAAAATATACATGTGGAATGGACATAAAGCCTGATGTACCTTGGTATGCTAGAATATGCTAAATTTAAAAAAGTCAAATGGAGACGGGGAACATAACAAAGCAGGTTTAAATAGCTAAATGGATGATATGGAAAAATGAAAATATACAAGGTGATTTTAAGTAGTCTCTCTTTTTGTATTCTGTTAGAAAGCAGTGTTGCATTCTTCTCTTACCTTCAGACTATACAATTATAATCCATAATCTTTCTATTTGCAGTGTGCTAATTCCTGTTATAGCACATTGTTTGCGTAAATGCCTTTGTACTCAGAAACACAAGCAAGCAAAACAAGAGAGTTAAAATTTCAGCTTCATGAGGAGAGGCTCTAAGTCAAATGTAACATTCTAACAGCTTTCTGTACAGATTACCTGGGCTTACAAAAAATGCAAATAAGTATGAACACAATGCCACTTATGTGACAGATATTTTTTGTTACTAGTATGTAGCCATATGGCACTTACACCACTCAATATAGTAAGCTGAAAAATGTAAATCTGACCTGTTTATTTTATAGTAATAGCAAATGTAGCACTAGTAGTCTATGATACAAAAATCAGCATTATTAACAATAGTTTCTGAATAGAGATAAAAGAATAGTCAGACCATGTTATGTCTTACCCGTTTAGGATCAAAGTTCTCTTGTGGCTTGATGCTGTCAATTGGGCTTGGAACATTTGGGGGACGCTTCTGTTTCTGGCCACTAATTACAACAACACTCAAAATAATCAGAAGCAAAACTCCCTTTGTAGAGTGCATGATGACTGACTAGTAGTCAACTTATTTTTCCAGTTTTGGTTTTGAAGTTAAGGAAATTAAATTTAATGCATTAAAGCAAACCTCTGTCTAGTTCTGGCTGCTCCAGAAAACAGTGCATATCTGCAAATAAACCAGATATTTACTCTGCTTCAAAGTTCGAGCAAACATTAGATAACTTTTTAAAGAGGTACACCCATGCTATTCATCCCCTTGTTTGTGAAAAAAAAATGCAATTTTTGCTGTTTACATGGTTATTGAAATGACATGTCTGCAAAAGGCCTGAATATAGAGATTGTTAAGCACTGCTTCCTTGAATTTCTACTTTCCTTAAACCTGTTTCCATTGGAACAAATGTCACTGTTGCACTTGTTTAACTTCTGTGATGATACAAGATAGCCCATTCTGATTCAGGAGATATAGCTTTAGTCTGACTTCATGAAGCACCACACAAAGAATTCCTTGGGTACTTCCATATTATAGCTGCCTTCATGAAATACCAGAATCTATAAGTTTATGTACCAATTATTTATGTGACAAAGTTGATTAATAAGATCCTAAAGTAATTTCTTCTGTTGGAAATCATGCCGTAGCTGAAATGGGTCAGTACAAACAGTAATAAATAAGTAAATAATGACATCCATAGCGTATCCTTCACTTGGTTGCTTTGTTCTTCTGCTGAATAGTGCTAAGGGAGTTTTCAATAGGTGCAGAGCGTATAAACCACACACACACACACACACACACACACACACACACACACACAGACTCGATCAGCGGACAATAAACTCCACCTCACATACAAAATTAAGACTTGTACACTCCAGATGATAAACATGTAAAGTAGGCACAGAGAACCGAAATGAAGACTCAAACACACATTGCAGTAACATGTTCTTAATATACCGAAGAGTCGACCACTCCTCAAAACACATTTGTCCCTGATTTTACCTAAGATTATATACTTCTCCCTCTTAAAACATTCAAGTATGTGACAAGGCAATGTGAGCATAGTCATGAAACATTATAGATCATTTCAGATAAGGACTTCCTATGAAATGTACTCTTTATGTAACTATATTACCAAGGCCACTATAATAAGGAAGTACCAATCTTTGTATGTTTAATAAAACGTACTAAATATGTGACAGTCAGGACTCAAATACCAGAAACTGACTAGTCATCACATAGTACTGTGCAAAAAATAACTCCATATAAAAAAAAAAAAGAAAGAAATGCCTGGCGTTCAATCAGGAAGGAAAAACGGTCATTGAAGACAGGCAAGTGTATTGTACATGGCTGAATAACAATGCTTTCAAGTTCTGCTGGATACTACTGAACATTATGTTCTGAAATAAGGCAAATCAAATATAGGTTCATAGGTAGGTACTAAGCTATCTGCCCGAAGGCAGCTTTTCCAGGTTTTTATTTATAGCCCCCGAGTATGATTTTGTGTATTTATATGTATCTTTTGCCAGTGCTAGTTTAGTAGGTCTATGTGAGGCTGGAGGTGTGGTGCAAGTGTTAACCTTCTCCTCATGACTGTGTGTTCCAGTCTTGGGTGGAGAGACCTTAGCCTCCAGTTTGGCTGTATAATTGCAAGCCTAGCCAGAGTGTGTCAGCTTTCGCCACCCCATTGATTAATTAACTGAGCCTCTGTCAAGCAGAGCCAATGAAGTGATCCCAGGAGTGTATTTTCTGTTACCCATCCACTCGTCAAGGTTTCTCTTGAAGAGTGTTAGTGAGGGTTTTGCCTAATGTAGTTAGGAATTTTGTTCCAAAGCATGGGGGAGTCTCTGTGACAGGAATCTATCCCTCCAGCATGTTCTGTTTTATTGTTGTAGCAAGTTTTAGCTCATTAGAGCTCGTGGCTTGCAGTAACTTGGATTTCTTTAGGTGGAGCATGTCCATCAATTTTGAGTTGGACATGGCTTTGTAAGTCAGGCAGAGATCACCTCTGAGCAAGCGATATGCCACTGAGCCAGCCGGAGTTTTTTCAGTCGGTCTGCATAAGACATATGTTTGAGGCCAGTAATCCTCTTGGTGAGGTAATTTTGTGGTCTTTCCAGCTGTTGGAAGTGTCTTGTGAGGTACATCCCAAATGGGGCATTGTACTCTATGATGGGTCTGATGAGTGACTAGTAGAGGGGCACTATAACCTCTTTATTTCTAGATGCGAACCCTTTAGTAATTAGATGGGCCACATAGAAGGATTTCCTAACTACTTTGGCAATATGATTGTCAAAGGAGAGATTACTATCTACCTGGGTCCCCAGATCTCTTATTACCTCTTCTGTATTAAGGGGGCTGCCACCTATGTGGTAATTTGTGGGTGTTTTGTTTTTCCCAAATGGGATGACTATGCATTTTATGGCATTTGGCCTGAGGCCATGAGTTTGACACCAGGTGTCCGTCTCAGTAAGGCCTTTTTGGAGGATGTCCGTGTCAGCCGGAGAGTCAATTATGGCTCCCAATTTGCAGTCATCGGCGAACTTGGTTAGCCATTGTCCTCCTGTGTTTGCCTGTACTTCTGAGAAGTATATGCCGAACAGTAGGGGTCCCAGGACTGAGCCTTGTGGGACACCACTTGTGACTGGTTTAGAGTCGGACCTGGGGCCTGCTATTCTTACCGCGTGAGTTCTGTCTGTAAGCCAGTTGGCAACCCATCTTGTGACGTAGGGGTTTATATTCAGGCTGGTGAGTTTTTCTATAATACCTGAGTGAGGAATGGTGTTGAACGCCTTGGCGAGGTCAAGGTAGGCTGTGTGAACCACCTTTCCCTTGTCTATGGCCTTGGTGACTGTCTCATAGAAGTCAACCGGGTTTAGTAGGCATGGTTGGCCCTTAACAAAGCTGAACTGGGTCAGGTCAAGTGTTTGGAGGTTCCCAATGTCTTTGTTAATGAGTTCCATGATGATGTGCTCCATAGCCTTGCAGACCAGGCTAGTCAGGCTTATGGGGAGATAGTTACTAGGTTCAATTGTGGCCCCTCCTTTGTGGAGCGGAATAACCGTTGCTGTGTGCCATTCTATGGGCACATAGCCTGTGGAGAGGCTGAGGCTGAACAGTGTGTTTAGGTGGGGGGGTTAGTTTGTTCTGTAGTTCGTGCAAGATGCATCCTGGGACACCATCTGGCCTCATTGATGCTGTGTTTTTGGCTTTTAAAAGGGCTGTTTTCACCTGTGCATCTGTGATTTCCGGGACACTACACTTTTCTGGTATTGTTGTGGGCCCTTTTGGAGGTGAGAGGGGGGTGAAGTTTGCACTGAATCTATCTGCCAGGATGTTGGCAATACCAGTAGGTTCAGTATATTTTGTGCTATTTTGCACTAGCTCAGAGCATATCTGCGAGTTGCCACTTAGATTCTTGACATAGATAAAGAAGGCTTTGTGGCTATTTTTCTTTCGAAGTTAGCCTTGGATGATTTCATGAGGGACCTCAGTTTCTTACTGATACTGATCAGGGATGTCTTTCCTTCTTGGGATTTGCTTTTTTTCTGAGCTAGTTTCCTCCTTCTATTGTATAACCTGTTTATGGCAGGGGTCCACCAGACTGGTTTCCTTCTCTTAAGGGAGTGAGTCTTGGTTTTGCTAGGGATGGCATGATCCATGCATCCTTGTAGGTGCTCATAGAGTGCATTTGTAAAGGTTTCTGCATCTTGGACAGCATTATCCTTTAGTGTGGGGGCTGTGAAACTTACCACCTCTGTCTTAAGTAAGGTGAAGTTTGCTTTAGAAAAGTTTTTCACTATGGTTTCCTTGGTTGGGGTGGTGGTGGGGTGTAGACATCCAGAGTGATTAGTTTATGGTCTGATCTAACCAGTGACAGGTTGACCTCTGGTGCGGAACACCTGTCGCCCATGTTGGTGATGACCAGGTCAGATATGTTTTCACCTCTGGTAGGAGAGTTTACCAGCTGATCCAGGGCATTTGATAAATTCCAGGAAGCGCTGAGCCTAGGAGTTTGTACTCAAGTAGTTTTCCCAGTTAATGGTAGTGTAATTGAAATCGCCCAATATCAGGGTGTTCGGTAGGACCTTCATGTTTTCCAGTGTCTCCAGAAAGGCAGAGTGGTGGTCCTGGGTCATGGAGGGTGATCTGTAGCAGGCCACAATTTGCATTGCAGATTTGCCCAATATTAGTTGGACATGGATGATCTTAGAGGTATCATGCTGCGCCACTAACCTGGAGGTGTAGGTATCCTTGATGAATATGGATGCACCCCCTCCTTTTGTGTTTCGGTCCATGTTCTGTAGCTGAAATGTGTGGTATGAGTTGTAGCCCGGTAGTGCTGGAGTGCTCTCTGGAGCCTTGAACCAGGTTTTAGTTACTGCACAGATGTCAACGTTCTCCATACTGAGGAGTGCTTCGAGCACATGCATTTTGAGATTTAAACTCCTGTTGTTGAGTAGCATAACCCTCATTTTTTTATTTGTGCTGTTTATGGAGGTGAGTTTGACTTTTGAGCCTTGCCTAAAAAAGGCACTATGGGAGCAGCAAGAGCCTTGGCCAGTATTCGAAAGCCTAGGGGTGACAGGTGCAAGCCATCTCTTGCAAGGCAATGCGGCCTGACGAGCATGTCATCCCAGGCTGACAGACACTGGATCCCCTTTGAATGACACCAGAAGCTTAGCCAATTGTTGAAATTTATCATTCTTTCTTTATACTGAGGTATCATTCTTGGTGAGGGCAGGATGCTACTCAGGGTCAGGGTCGTACCCACCTGGGCTACATGATCAGAGAGCTCTTCCATGTAGTCCAGGGAGGTACATCTCAGGTCATTCACACCAACATGAACAATGACAGAGTCATATTTGTACTTGTTCTGGAGTGACCTGAGTGCTTGTGTTATGTGGCAGATTCTGGCTCCTGACAGGCAGCTAACAGTAACCTTCTCCTTGTCCAGCCTAGTGAGTGGGGCATCAGTGTGCCTGACTATTGAGTCACCTATTACTAGTGTGTTAGGTATGTTATTTTGCCTTAAGGGCTGTGATTGTGCGGCACATTGATTTTATGTTTTATGTGTTGTCTGGTTTGTGACAGGAGGTGCAGGTTTTGTGGGCATCTGCTTTGGAGCTCTCTGATGCTTTTCCAGGTTTTTATTTAGAGCCCCCGAGTATGATTTTGTGTATTTATATGTATCTTTTGCCAGTGCTAGTTTAGTAGGTCTATGTGAGGCTGGAGGTGTGGTGCAAGTGTTAACCTTCTCCTCATGACTGTGTGTTCCAGTCTTGGGTGGAGAGACCTTAGCCTCCAGTTTGGCTGTATAATTGCAACTCTCACATATGTTAGTGTTTTGTGGTAGGAGGAGAAGGTTTTCTGTATACATGAGGCAGTTGTAACATTGCCTCAGGATATCCAGGTTCACTAGCCTGACTGGAAAGTACACCTGAAGTTGCCCTTTGGTCATGCCTGAATAGTAGGGTGAGCTAGCCTAGGCAACCCAAGTGTAAGTTGCATCTCAGGCACTATTGCTGCAGGCAGGGAAGGAGGGAGGGTGTGCCCATTCTATGGGGAGAAGGATATTCAAAGGCACAAATTCACAAGATGATTTCCCTATCGGAGACTGGGGAAATAACTGCATGATACCTCATGTCGGTGGGTTGGAAGTAGTCCTGCTGACATCAACCCCTGCAGAGGTTAGGGGCGGTTCAGTGCTGATGCCTATTGCATGCCCAACCCATGGGCTGTTGCTGGACATGCTCACATAGGTAGAGGATAATTTAAAAAAGTCCCATAGCACCCCTGATGAATGTCTAAATTATGGCCTCTCCAGCTGATCCTTACGGTGATGTGGGAAGAAATAGGATGATTGGCTGGGAAGGGACAGGTGACCAACAGGCACAAAGAGATAAAGTGGTACAAAAAAATTGGAGAGAGAAATATTCATTTTTTAAGTATATTTCCTGGATCTTGTCAGCTAATCATCAGCTGCTTGCTCATTTACTGGGTCCACCAATCCCGACTAGCCTCCATCAGACCATTTCTGACCCACGTTTAGGCCATTAAGGAGATTGAGGCACCCTGAGGCTGTGCCACACTGATGATGAGAATTATTTTAGATTATGCACCTATATTCCCACTTGCTGTACACACCAGTTGACTTCTCAGGGAAAGGACATGCAATGGACTTGCCGACATATCATCATACCACAGCCCCAAGATAATACTCCAGTGAGTCCCTTGGACGTTAGCAGCGATAAACACTGAGGATCATCCAAGTGCATGTCCACTCGTAGGATGGGAATTCCCATCCACCTTGCCCGCACCATGAAGTGCCCAAGCTGCTAATCAGACTTGGATCACCTGGAGCATAACCAGCACAGGCCAGAGAGTTAGAGTAATTATATATCAATTATTTGCAGCAGTATGTTGTCATACATTAGTGCAAATGTCTTGATGATAACTGTGCAGCCAGTGCCCAATAATTTAATATGACAGTAGCAACCTTTAGTTATAACTACTGTCTTTATTCAGAAAGCTATACATACAATTCTATTAAAGAATCTTTACAGACTTGTTGAAGGAAATTTAAGGAACAAATTCCTGGAGTTAGGAACAACCTCCTTACCATATACAACACCAAGTTTCAGTTGTTAATGCATAGTCCCTGGGATTTAGAAATAATCCCTAATGCTCTATAAACTGGCAACTACAGGTAGGTCAGCTTACATGAGTAAGTAAAATGTGATGCAGACAGATTTACCCACAATGAGAAATACCTTATCATCGGTTAATTTGCATGTCAATGAATTGGCCTTACTTACCACCAGTGCTAAAAGCACTTTGTGGCCCTGATAACCGCTATAAGTCCATGCATTACATTACATTGCATTGGCACAGTCACAAACATGCACACACACAAATGCACATCTCACTACATACAGATATACATACATCCAGTCAACAGCATACACTCCTCCATGCACTCAAGTAGACCCACAGAAACATGTACATACACACACACACACATGCGCACACACTCATCCACACTTAACCCCCTACTGGGACCACACAGGCAAATTTACACTTTATACAAACACACACACACACACACACACACATACAGTGGATATAAAAAGTGTACACACCCCTGTTAAAATGCCAGGTTTTTGTGATATAAAAAAATTAGACCACAATAAATCATTTCAAAACTTTTCCCACCTTTAATGTGACCTATAACCTGTACAATTCAATTGAAAAACAAACAAATATGTTAGGGGAAAAATATAAATAATAAAAAACGTACAATAAGCTGGTTGCATAAGTGTGCACAACCTTAAACTAATACTTTGCTGAAGAACCTTTTGATTTAATTACAGCATTCAGTCTTCTTGGGTACACATCTGTGATCAAGTAAAGAAACTCTGATTAACCCCAAATAAAGTTCAGCTGTCCTAGTAGGATTTTCCTGACATTTACTCAGTTGCCTGCTACATCAAAAGCCATGGTTCGTAGACAGCGTACAAAGCATCAAATGGATCTCATTGTTGAAAGGTATCAGTCAGGAGAAGGGTACAAAAAAAATTCCACAGCATTTGCTATATCATGGATTACAGTGAAGACAGTCATCACAAAGTGGAGAAAGTATGGGACAGCAGTGATGTTGCAAAGAACTGGATGTCCCTCCAAAATTGATGAAAAGACAAGACGAAAACTGGTCTGGGAGGCTGCCAAGAGACCTACAGCAACACTGATGGAGCTGCAAAAATTTCTGGTAAGTACTGGTTATGTACTACATGCGACAACAATCTCCCATATTCTCCATATGTCTGAACTTTGGGGTGGAGTTGCAAGATGAAAGCCTTTTCTTACACAGAAAAACATCCAGACCTGTCTAAATTTGCAAAACAGTACATCAAGTCTCCCAAAAGCATGAGGGAAAATGTATTCTGGTCTGATGAGACCAAGGCTGAACTTTTTGGTCACAATTCCAAAAGGTACATTTGGCACAAAAACAGCACTTTGCATCACCAAGAGAACACCATCCCCACGGTGAGGCATGGTGTTGGCAGTATCATGCTTTGGGGTTGCTTTTCTTCAGGTAGAACTGGGTCTTTAGTCAAGGTGGAGGGAATTATGAACAGTTTCAATTACCAGTCACTTTTGGCCCAAAACCTTTAGGCATCTGCTAGAAAGCTGAAGATGAAGAGGAATTTCACCTTTCAACATAACAGTAACTCCAAGCATACATCCAAATCAACAAAAGAATGCCTTCACCAGAAGAATATTAAAGTTTTGGAATGGCCCAGCCACAGCCCAGACCTAAATCCAATAGAAAATTTGTGGGGTGACCTGAAGAAGGCTATGCACAAGAGATGCCTTCACATTCTGACAGATTTGGAGCACTTTTGCAAGGAAGAGTGGGCAAATATTGCCAAGTCAAGATGTGCCATGTTGATAGACTCCTACCCAAGAAGACTGAATGCTGTAATTAAATCAAAAGGTGCTTCAAAAAAGTATTAGTTTAAGTTTGTGCACACTTATGCAACCAGCTTATTGTACATTTTTTATTTTTTATATTTTTTCCCCTAACAGATTTGTTTTTCAACTTAATTGTACAGGTTATAGGTCACATTAAAGGTGGAAAAAGTTTTGAAATGATTTATTGTGTACTTATTTTTTTATATCCACTCTATTTATATATATATATATATATATATATATATATATATATATATATATATATATATATATATACACACACACACACACACACACACACACACACACACACACACACACACACACACACACACACACAGTCATCCTAGTCCACTTAGACCACTGCAGACACACGCCTCCGCATACCCCCCCACCACTACATCACTTCAGAACTTCCTTAAACTTATCTGCAACATGGTCAATATAATTAAGTATAATGGAGGAACCACAGCATTTTGGCCAAGTAAATATCATGGCTGGCTGTGTTAATTTACACAGTCAAGTATTTTTCTGAATAGCTTGGCAGTATAAATCACTTACTGCAGGTATTTCTATGGGAGAGCACAAGAATAACTAGCAGTAGCCACTCCCCAAGGATGCCTCATCGTCCTACAGTGCATGGTGATTCTTCTGACCATGGAAAAAGTACTTTGGTGGCCTGTCTCAGAATTAGAAAGGGTCACCATGAAGCTGGCCACTCAAGGTAGGGCTTTGCACTCATGGCAACCTTTTTTGAATCCCAGGGACAGTATATCATTTTTGCATTTTTAATTTTGTTGATAAGGATTCCCCTGCTCATTTTTTTTCTGAAGCTGCAAACTCCTGCCAAGAAATCATGAAAGACTGAACCAGTAATGCAACACTTTCTAAATTCATACAGTAGCTACTACATTTCCTTTAACTGTAGCAGTAAGAGACTCTTATTTTCTAGAAAGTTATTTTGTCAACTACGTCATGCAGATGGAAGACCTTATGTTAAAATAATATGCATGATGATGCAGTGTTGGTTTTGACCAGAACAGAATACTGGTTGCTGGTTTAAGTAAACCAATGTCCAGTACCTACCATGACATACTTCTGTGGGTCTGGTCACAGAGAAGAGCTGAGTAGATGGTAAAATGTAAAACCTCAAAATATACCAGGATTTATTTTTTAGTTTTGAGACAATGTGGCAGAAACTAAATGACAGGGTATGCTGAACCATTTCATGTGTGGGTACATAATTTGCTTCATTAATTTTATATCTGGAAAAGACTGAAAAACTTCCAAAAATGTCACAACAAGGTTGTTGTTGTTTGGATTTGTTTTAAGCAATAAAAAAATATATCAACTGCAAATAACTTTCCTTGATTTTTTTTTCCATAATTATGTCCTTGAAATTTCGAGTCCTTTGCTTTTCTCTGCTCTCCCTCTAAAATAAAAATAAAACAAACAAGGGAAAGATAATCCTGCTTGGTTCCTCTGTTCAAAGCTTATCAGAGAGGAGCTCTTCCACTTCACTTTTTTATCTCTGATTACTCATATATCATCCTAATTAACCTTATTATTGTATCCGAGACCCACTAATAATAGCAATATTTAAGAATTAAATATAATAAGGGTTAGGGAGATGAGATAAAATTGGTAATGTATAAATGCTGTAATACCTAAAAAAGGGTAAATATCCATCTGATTGTAAAGTGTTTATGTCTGTAATGGGTAAAAGAATGGCAAAAGTGATACCAAAATTGATAGATATGGATCAATATGGTTTTGTGGAGGGGAGGCAAACATTTCACAACATAAACAGAACATTGATGATCAAATTAATCTAAGTAGTAAAGTTTTATTATTTCTACCCTATTTTTAAACTCCACTTTCATTTTATCCCACTCACTAGCTATAATATCTGGGGTACTTTATATCTTCGAATTCATTTCTTTCATACCAAATATTTCCATAAATTTCTTCAGATATCTACGCAATTAATATCAGTGCTTCTATTATCAGAAGAATGAGAACCAGAGTTTTCACTGAAAACAAAGGATGCAATCAGGCCAGTCCTCTTGATATGTTTGCTATCACAATCTTGAAAAGCATAATTCCAAGACTATAATATTAAACGAGCAAAGAGATGAAGACCAGAATGCCTAAAATCTTGAATACTGAGTCCTCTTACCAGTGTGAAATTAGGGACAACAGCTACCATAGGTCCTGCATGGGTGTTTATCCAGGAATAAGTAATATTTTGACATTATGGTCTCAGAATTATAGACTGTGGACTTCAAGACTGTAATCATAAACCTCTGGATATTACCCAAGGTCTATAATTGCCACATTAGTGGTAACCATACCTCTCAACATCTTTGCTCACAAATTCTGAGCAAAACTAAAAACCTTGGCGTTTTCTTTAGTGTCAGGGATTACATAATTATTAACTTGGAACTGCAGCCTGCTCTGTTGATGTGGAGGGCTTAAGCCATGACTATGGCCGAGGAGACCTGAATTCACTAAGTATATCTGGGGCCTGCCGGTGCTGGCATAAGGGAGATGAGTGAAGGGGCTGTACCTCTCTCCCTGAGAAGGGGTGGAGCATGTGTCCACAATGTGCACCCATTTTCTCAATGGAGACAAAAGCAAGATGTGCGCAATGTACTATACTTGAAAGTGGTGTCATTTGTGGCCTCACATCACTCATAGAAGTGAGTAACAGTCTTGTAATAGACCCATGGCACATTGTCCTGAGGAATGCTCACCATGCATGCAAAGGTGTTAGAGTCCTTACAATAAAATGCCCCAGTAACCACATTAACAAGGCTCCTGTCTACAAGGGTTTTGCCAGCTGCTTTGGTTTACGTGCGTGTGTGCCCGTATACTTTTGATGGGCTCAAACTCTGTATAACACTAGCTTCTCTGTCTTGCACCAATTGATTATCAGAATAGGCTCCAGATCAAGCCTGAAACTGGATCAAACAGGTAACTGAAATACATGGCTAGGCTTAAAAAGGCCCTTGTGGTCATTAGCCTAGTAAACACCTATGAACCTTTCACAAAAATCTAAGAATTAAATAAATATATTTATGAAGTAGACATTTAGATACAACTCTGAGTTAGCATCAACTTAATTAAATTAAAAAAAAAACTTTGGATATTTGAGAGTAGTAAGCAGAAGGAGTGAAGTGATCCAAGGAAGGTGGGAAAGAAGCAAGAAAAGCAAAAATAGGAAACAGCGGCCTAGCAAAGCATTTACAATGGCAGAATTCAAATAAATCATTTAAGCATACTTATAACCTTTCATTTACTAAAATATAGTTCCCAAAATATGGAACGAGGTCATAATTAAACATCTTTCTTAAAAGGAGCAAACCCCAGCTTGTTCTCTGAATTTAAGCCTGTTTGTACTCTCACAAGTCTTGGTAAAATACTAAAACAAAGCTGGCTTATATTCAGCTGTCAGACTACATCTCAGCCCAAGAACTACTGTCCCCAAACCATCACGAATTCTGGGCCAGTCAAAGCACAATGACTTTCTGTATACAATAGCTGACAATTTAATTGGTATGGAAAAAAGACCTGACTAAATCTTTTGACCTGGTTAACCATCAACTCCTTCAAGTAGCCCTACTGTCACATGGACTTAGTAAAAAAAAAACTTGCCAATGGTTCTGCAGTTTTCTTTCCAGTCAGATATTATTACTGAAAGTGGCCACCACTTCCTCTGCCAAAGTATTCCCACAGAGAAAGTAGGCACTATCTTCTCCTCCTCCAAAGTACTCCTACTGGGAAAGTAGGCACCACCTCCTCCTACAAAGTACTCCTACTGGGGTAGTAGGCACTGCCTCCTCCTCCAACATACTCCTGCTGGTAAAGTAGGCACTGCCTCCTCCTCCAAAGTACTCCTACTGGTGAAATAGGCACTGCCTCTGTCTCCAAAGTACTCCTTTTGGAAAAGCAGGCACCTCCTCCTCCTCCAAAGTACTACTATTGTGAAAGGAAGGACCACGTCCTCCTCCAAAGTACTCTTACTCAAAGGAATTTCCAAAGGTTCAGTTTTTTCATCATTACTAAGTGCCATCATACAACCCTCCATCTCCCAATAATATTCAGCCAGACCATTTTGAAACCATGTGATTTGAGAAATATAGATAAGCACCCTTAGGGAAAATGTTCCTAAGTTGTAAACCCACTTATCAAATGATTCCGTTGTTTTAGAGTCCATGTTGGGTGGATAAACCAAAGAGCTCTCTTCTGATACTTCTTTCTTTGTGACTGTTGCAACTGGAATGTAATATAGAAGTGGTCCCTTGCTCCAGTAGGGTTGGTCCTTACAAGGCCTGAGAACTTTCTCCAGTTTACAAATGACAGGTTTCACCATATCTGGGTCTCATGATGCCCTCTCCCTGATCACATCAGTAAGGCAGTCAGCATGGTAGACCACCCAGAAAGATGGGCCAGCTCAGAAAACCTCAATAAACACTTCCTCACCCAGGGAAGGGTTATCTGTGGGCCAGTTCTCCCCATGACATTGGTTCCATGAGCCCAACAATAGTGATGACATGGGGGATACTGGGAAAACTTCCCATTCATTGAGGTCCATGTCTTTGGGGAGGGTTTCCTGGCAGGCCTCTAAGTGTCTCATTTTTTGTTGTACTTCTTATGCACTTCAGAGGGAAACTTATCTAAAGAGCCAGAAGTGTCCTTATGTCCTTGATGAAGGGATGGATCAAGGCCTTCAGAGCTGGAGTACCAGTGAGATAGATGGTCAGGTTTGAAGACTGCACATAAACTGGTATGCTGGGGTGGAGCTAAAACAAGAGATGTATCCCCTTCAACCTTAGGCTGGAGGGCTAGAATTCTCTCAGATGCTGAAAATGGCACAGACAGCACTGAGCAGGGCAGTATCCAAGTCAACCCAAAGTTTAACCTGAATAAGGTAGAAGAATCACAGGGGGGGGTCAAAACATAAGGAGAGAGTAGGATTTTGGTTGCAGGTCCTTAAGGAAAATGACAATTATCGTACAGAATATTATGTAAAGTAGCAGAAAGTATTGCAAGAATTAGGCTAACACATGAATGGAGAAATAAGGATGAATACAAGTAGGGCATAAAAAATAGGCAAGAGGTTTTTGGAATTTATTGGAGAAAATTAGCAAAGGATCCAAGGTATTGGAAGCAAATAACTATGTAGAGAAAAGTAATAAAGTGGATTGAGGCCAGCAAAAATTTTAACTGCAGGTTAAAGACTGCTTTGCCTACCATGGACTTAGAGTATAGGCAAAGAGAAAGAGATGGGGGAGTGCTGAAAGAACTCAGAATCAATCAGAAAATGTTAGAAAAGATTGGGTGGGGCGAATGGAAAATCAGTGAAGGATCAATGGGATTGCATCTGTATAGTTCCCGGGTGTGCGATAAAGTCCAGAAGGTTTAGCATTTTTGCATGAAAGTATTTTAATAAGTATTTTATACCCCTTGTAGACTTAAGGGAACTTTTTCTCTGATTTCAATTGTTGGAAATGTGATAGGAAAGAGAGAGCTAATTGGGAACATGTTCCTGGGAAGCAGGATTACTGTGGTAGACTGTGTCTGATAATAGTCCAACAAAGCAGCAAAAGAAATGAACAAACAGAAACGTTCTGCAGCTTTATTAAAATAAGTATCCACTTACGAAACAAGCAAAGCTTTCAGGTTACCCCTTCTTTAGTGCTTTCACAAAAAATGAGTTAAAACACTCATTTAAATGTTAAAACATCATACACTATATGACACTGCCAACCAATACAGAAAACAATCATAATAAAATGAATGCAACATTAAATATTTTTGTATAAAACAGGTTTCAAGCTCATTGTATTATTTAGCCCAGGGTTAACATCTGCCTTTAGTCTCAGTATCCAAGAGTATTCCATATTTTCTAATATGTTATTTATATCTCCTCCCCTATTGGTTTTATACACTACTTTAATCACTCTGAACTTAAGCAAATGCCCCGGGCCATTATCTACCACATGCTTGGCAAGTGCATTAGTCATGTGCCCCTTTTAATTTCTGATTTGCATTCAGTAATACGTTCTTTCAATTTTCCATTGCATTTTCCCACATAAAAAGAAGTACATTACACACAGGTGGCCAAATAAACAATTTGCGTAGTATTGCAGTTGCCATAACAGCTAAAAACCTACTGAATTTTAGTTATAGGATGACTGAAGTTTACATCAATAAAAATATCCTTGCATGAACTGCAATTAAGGCATGGGTATGTCCCTTGCCTTGAACTAATGTAAGTTTTCTTAGATCTCATATCTGTATAACATAATCTCCTCCTTAAATTTCTTCCATTCTTATAAGCAAATCCAGGCTGTTCATTAAGAATTTGTCTAAGCTCAGACATGGTCAGAAGTATATTCCAAATCTTCTGTATAATGCGCTCTACTTCCTGTGTTCTATTATTATACGTGGTAACATATCTTGGTTTATTATTACCACTCCTTAAGCTACCAGTTGTGTATTGTGCAATATTATCCTTAAACCTAAAATGAGGGCCTGTCCTATCTGTCCTCCCTTTAATTACATCATTCTTAATTTGTTGTAAATTCAGAAGCCATCTCATCCATTTGTCGGATGCATACCTATTCATATGTATTCAATCTACTAATTATACTAAACTGACTTTTTATAATCCCCTTAAATATACTCGGGGCATGCATACTATGTCTGTGGGTGTATCTATTAGCATGCACAGATTTTTTATAAGCACAGGTTTATATAACTCCCATAGACTTATCCATTTGTATATCCAAATAAGTAATTCTCACTGATGAGCAAGCCAGCTTGAACTGTAAAAATGAGTTTTACTTTCCAAATACTTCACATAGTTATTAAAGCTGTCTTCACCACCCTTCTATAACAAAAAGTCTCTACAAATTGCTTATAAAATAATACATTTGAATTGATTTAATTATCAGCCTCAAATACAAATTTACTCTCCCACTGGGGATGCACAAGCCAGTGCATTTCTTTGTGCCGGTCCCAAGCCCAGATAAATGGGGAGGGTTGCGTCAGGAAGGGCATCCGGCATAAAATTTTTCCAAATCATACATGCAGACAACAGTACAGAAATACATACCAGATAGGTCGAGGCCCAGGTTAACAACGACCGCCACCAGTACTGTTGGTTAACAGGGTGCTGGTGGAAATTGGGCTACTGTTGGCCGAAGGAGGAGAAGAGGGGGAAGGCATGCCCAAAGTTAGGTAAAGGCAAGGACTGTGATAGTGAGGGCAGGAACTTTGAATGTTGGCAGTATGACTGGTATAGGGAGAGAGCTAGCTGATATGATGGACCGAAGGAAGGTTGGTATATTGTGTGTGCAAGAAACCAGATGGAAAGGGAGCAAGGCTAGGTGTATCAAAGGCTGTTTCAAATTGTTTTATCATGGTGTGGATGGGTGGAGAAATCGAGTAGGCATTATCCTGAAGGAACAGTATGCTAAGAGTGTTTTGGAGGTGAAAAGAGTGTCGGATAGAGTGATGTTTATGAAGCTGGAAATTGATGGTGAAATGATGAATGTTGTTACTGCATATGCTCGACAAGTTGGGTGTGTGATGGATGAGAAAAAAAAATTTTGGAGTGAGTTGGATGAAGTGGTGATTACTGTACCCAAGGGTGAGAGAGTGGTGATTGGAGCAGATTTCATTGGGCATGTTGGTGAAGGGAACAGAGGGGATGAGGAAGTGATGGGGTAGGTATGGTGTTAAACAAAGGCATGCAGAAGGTCAGATGGTAGTGGATTTTGCAAAAAGGATGGACATGGCTGTGACGAATATGTATTTTAACAAGAGGGAGGAGCATAGGGTGACATACAAGAGTGGAGGAAGATGCACACAGGTGGATTATATCTTATGCAGAAGGGCCAGTCTGAAGGAGACTGTAAAGTGGTGGCAGGGGAAAGTGTAGTTAGGCAGCATAGGATGGTGGTTTGTAGGATGACAGTGGTGATCAAGAAGTGGAGGATGAATGTGAGGGCAGCAACAAGGATCAAATGGTGAAAATTGAAAAAGGGTAATTGTGAGGTGATGTTCAGGGAAGAGTTGATAGGCACTGGGTGGCAGTGAAGAGTTACCGAATAGCTGGGTAACTACAGCAGAGCTAGTAAGAGAGATGGCTAGAAAGGTGCTTGGTGTGACATCTGGAAAGAGGAAGGAGGACAAGGAGACCTGGTGGTGGAATGAAGAAGTACAGGAGAGTATACAGAGAAAGAGGTTGGCAAAGAAGTGGGATTGTCAAAGAGATGAAGAAAGTAGACAAGAGTATGAGATGAGGTGCATGGCAAAGAGAGAGGTGGTGAAGGCTAAGGATAAGGCATATGAAGAGTTGTATAAAAGGTTGGACACTAAGGAGGGAGAAAAGGACCTGTACCGATTGGCTAGACAGAGGGACCGAGCTAGTAAAGATGTGCAGCAGGTAAGGGTGATAAAGGATAATGAGGGAAACATACTCACAAGCAAGGAGAGTGTGTTGAGCAGATGGAAAGAGTACTTTGAGGGGTTGATGAATGAAGAGAATGAGAGGGAGAGAAGGTTGGATGATGTGGGGATAGTGAATCATGAAGTGCAGTGGATTAGCAAGGAGGAAGTAAGGATAGCTATGAAGATGATGAAGAATGGAAAGGCTGTTGGTCCAGATGACATACCTGTGGATGCATGGAGGTGTTTAGGTGAAATGGCAGTGGAGTTTTTAACTAGATTGTTTAATGAAATCTTGGAAAGCAAGAGGATGCCTGAGGAATGGAGAAAAAGTGTTTTGGTACCGATTTTTAAGAATAAGGGTGATGTGCAGAGCTATAGTAACTACAGGGGGATTAAACTGATCAGTCACAGCATGAAGTTATGGGAAAGAGTAGTGCAAGCTAGGTTAAGAGGGGAGGTGATGTTTAGTGATCAGCAGTATGGTTTCATGCCAGGAAAGAGCACTACAGATGCGATGTTTGCTCTGAGAGTGTTGATGAAGAAGTACAGAGAATGTCAGAAGGAGTTGCATTGTGTCTTTGTGGATTTAGAGGAAGGATATGACAAGGTTCCTAGAGAGGAGTTGTGGTATTGTAGGAGGAAGTTGGGAGTGTCAGAGAAGTGTGTAAGAGTGGTACAGGATATGTACGAGGGTAGTGTGACAGTGGTGAGGTCTGCGGTGGGAGTGATGGATGTGTTTAAGGTGGAGGTGGGATTACATCAAGGATCAGCTCTGAGCCCTTTCTTATTTGCAGTGGTGATGGACAGGTTGACAGATGAGATCAGACAGGAGTCCCTGTGGACTATGATGTTTGCAGATGACATTGTGATCTGTAGTGAGAGTAGGGAACAGGTGGAGGAGACCCTGGAGAGGTGGAGATATGCTCTAGAGAGAAGAGGAATGAAGGTCAGCAGGACTAAGACAGAATATATGTGTGTGAATGAGAGGGAGGATAGAGGAATGGTGAGGATGCAGGGAGTAGAGGTGGCAAAGGTGGATGAGTTTAAGTACTTGGGATCAACAGTTCAGAGTAATGGTGAGTGTGGAAGAGAGGTGAAGAAGACAGTACAGGCAGGATGGAGTGGGTGGAGAAGAGTGTCAGGAGTGATTTGTGACAGACAAGTACCAGTAAGAGTGAAAGGGAAGGTCTACAACAGGGTAGTGAGACCAGCTATGTTATATGGGTTGGAGACAGTGGCATTGACAAAAAGGCAGGAGTCAGAGCTTGACGTGGCAGAGCTGAAGATGTTAAGATTTGCACAGGGTGTGACGAGGATGGACAGGATTTGGAATAAGTATATTAGAGGGTCAGCCCAGCTTGGAAGGTTTGGAGACAAAGCCAGAGAGGCAAGATTATGTTGGTTTGGACATGTGCTGAAGAGGGATGCAGAGTATATATTGGGAAAAAGATGCTAAGGATGAAGCTGCCAGGTAACAGGAAAAGAGAGAGGCCTAAGATAAGATTTATGGATGTGGTGAGAGAGGACATGCAGGTGGTTGGTGTGACAGAGCAAGATGCAGAGGACAGGAAGAAACGGAAACAGTTGATCTGCTGCGGTGACTCCTAACGGGAGCAGCCGAAAGAAGAAGACTGGTTTAAAACAAGGTTTTCATATGTATTTGCCATGGGTATGCCCATGGCAACTCCTGCAACCTGCAGATATGGTTGTTCATCAAATATAAATATATTATTAGTTAATATTATTTCAGTGATGTGACAAACATTCTCAATTTCCCTGTTCATCATATGTGTATTCAAAAGTTCACGTATAGCCTTTATCCCATAATGATTGGGAATAACTGTGAACAAAGAATTAATATCTAAAGTTACAAACAAAAACTGATCATCATTGCATTGAATATACCAATCATATAACTTATGTAAAAAGTAATTTGAATCCTTAATATAACTCTTACAAAATACTAAATATTTACTTAAAGCTAGTTGAAAAAAAGCAAACAAAATGGAGCCATAGTCTGACTGCAAAAACCTTTACTGGTGCTTCCTGGTACCTCGGCCACTGCCTTCAAGGGAATAATTACATATCATTTCACAGTCTCTTTTATACAAAAAAAATAACTCCAATTAACACTTCATCCAATTAAAAGCACAGAATACCCCACCATTAAAGTGCCAAGAACCTACACATTGTTAAATACATATAGAAAATAAAAAATAAATAAACAATAAATGCAATAAACAATACATATAGCATTTACCATATACCAATCATATAACTTATACAATATACCAATCATATAACTTATGTAAAAAAATCACTTGAATCCTTAATATAACTCTTACAAGATACTAAATGTTTACTTAACATTTGTTGAACATATAGTGAAAGAGGTTCAGTGATCCATCCCTTCCCCAAGACTATAGGTCTCATTAGAGGGTTGGTTATTGATTTCTGTATTTTTGGTAAACCATATATGAAAGGTAGTACAGGACAAGGCACTGTAAAAAAATTGAATAAGTCTAAGGAAATATCAGCCTGCATCTGCATGTCGTACACCATCATATTAATATCAGTAATACATTTTTTAACATAATGATATTCAATCTTCTTAAAATTTTAATTGTCCAACAAAAAATCATACATAAGCTTCATATAATCATCCCTGTTCAATAAAACAATGGCCCCTCTTTTGTCGTCCTGCTTAATAATCAAGTCATGTTTACTCTCTAACTCTTTGAATGCTCTAAGCTAATCAAAAATAAGATTATAAAACCTTCGCAGCTTTTTAGTTTCATATAACTACTTCAGCTCAGTTTCATACAAATCATGAAATGCTGTAACAACAGGGCAACTATAAGGAATACAAGTATTTGCCCTTTTATACGCCCTATTATTTAGTAAAACAAAATCCTTAAAAAGCATTTTCAAATTCAAGTTTCTAGTGAACAACTTCAAATCAGTTAGTGCATCAGAAATATCATCAGTCCCTCTTGGTATGAATTGAAGCCCCTTATTTAAAACCCTAATATCCATCTCATTTAAAATATAATCTGATAAATTGACAATATTTTTTGTTTTAACAGTACCTATTTTTGGCGTATTGGCTTGTTTTTTACTTGCAGGCTCTCGTTTTTCCTTTTTACGGGTTCTGAACACTGTCTCGATCTTAGTCTGGAAGCTGTCCTTGCTTTTACTTCTATTTTCTCCAGCAGTTTCTCCATTAACAGCTTGAGGAGCTTGGAAAAAACCTCATTAATTTGTAGGTTTACACCTGTTGGATTAGTTTTCACATTAACCGATCCTTGCGGAGGAATGCTAGTACCAACAAATTGGCCAGTATTCAAAGGTCATTGATTGGCCAATTCATTTCCAGTAGAAGCAGTTAGGTTAATGATTACTGCTTTGTCAATCACAGTCACTACTCCTTCCTCACTGGTTAAAACTCCCGAGACTGACTTTTCATTGGTGCTAAGCAGTTCCTCATTTGTGAAGGTATCTAATTGATCTAAAGTTAGCTTTTTCACCGGTATAGTCCTGTTTTTCACATGTGTAGTAGTATTTTTCACATATTTTTGGGCCATTTAAACATTTGACCTAACTTCGTCATTAATATCTCAGGTTCCGCTTTTTCACAACTTCAAGATTTTTATCAAAAACTGCCAGCCTATCTATCATTTGCTGCTAAGCAGGTGCCACTACATCAAATGAAGATTTTAAAACAATATTATCCTCTAATTGGCCAATTTCATCCATTAGTTGTGACTCTATCTTAGCGAAAAAGTCATTCATGAGCACCATATAATCGGCACTCAGTTTAAGGTTAAGTTACTGCCATCTAGCCAAAAGTTCTGGATATAAGTTTGCATAACTCGGCATCTTGAGAATACAATATGTTACCAAGTATAATAATAGAACACAAGAATTACAGCATATTATACGGAAGAATTGGAATATACTTCTGACTATGCCTGAGCTTAGACAGATTCTTAATGAACAAGCCTGGCTTTGCCTATAGGAATGGAAGAAATTTAAGAAGGAGATTATGTTATACAGATATGAGCTCTAAGAAAACTTATATTAGTTCAAGGTAAGGGACATACCCATGCCTTATTTGCAGTTGTTGCAAAGATGTTTTTACTGATGTAAACTTCACTCATCCTGTAACTAAAATTCAGTAGGTTTTAGAGTGATTAAAGTAGTGTATAAAACAATAAGATATAAATAACATATTAAAAAAATATAGAATATTCTTGGATATAAATATGCATGATACTAATAAAATATTTACAATGGTTTGTTTTTTGTAACTAGTATGTGTACCCAAGTTCAAAATGTATATGAAGTTAACAGACTGTACTAGACTAGGGGTGTAGTGACTTGGATTCACTTGCTCTCACTGGAAACTGAAGAGAATCTGAGGGCTAGTCTACTAAGAATCATACTGTACTCAACATAGGTTAGTACTAGGCTAACTGCCCTTTTACCCATGTGAGAATCAAACCTGCACCTTGTGTGCTTTAAGGTAAACACCTTAACCATTATGTCATCCTCCATGTAAATAAATAGTGTTAATATCATTGTAAATAATGCAGCAAATTGTATAAATATAATTAGTTTAAAAAATAATATTAGTTTAATAGTGCTATATATTTTTTACATATATATTTTTTTTTATAAATAATTTATGTATAAAAATTAATGTAAAGTATTAATTAGCTATATATTAATACAGTCTAAATTTCACAAAATTTCACAATATAATTTTGTTAAATTAGTTTTTTTTTTAGTAGTATAGATTATATCAGTAGAATGCGGTTTCAATGTAAATGTTGGACAGAAGAGTTAAGATGTACCAAGAATGTAAATGTTGGTCATGATGTAAACTGAATTTAAATGTTGATTTGAAATGAAACTCAATGAGTAATATAGTTAAATATTTGAAATTTGAAATTCATTTCTGTTCTTTCTTTCATGCAGTTTATACTCATGTCAGTTCACATGAATTTGGATTTGACAAAAAAAAAAATGGGGAAAAAAAAAAAAAATACAAAAAAATATTTTGTAAAATTTTCAAATTACAGGGGGCAAGTACTCTGTATCTGACTCACATCTCTCCACATCCCATCCCCAGACGTATATATATTCCAACTCTGACTTCACACAATAGTGGAGAAAAAAAAAACAAACTGCACTGTCAGCAAAGTAATTCTGGCAAACAGCATGTGCTGTTTTTGCATTCGTCAGAATTACCTTCAGTGACATGACAAGCTCCCCTGCAGAAATATTCTTACCTGTATAGAACAAAATAAGTTACTATACTACAAGTCTTCAAGGTAACTTAATGAAAATGTCTGGCACTGTCCAGTGGATAGGGAACCAGATGGTAGTGTCTTCGGGCAGTTTTTTTTTTTTTTTTTACCGCTTGCCAGGCTCGACGACAACCTGGCAGAAGACGCTCTAGCTGAGAATTGAACCGGACAGCGTCTGTATAAATAATGGCAGTAGACTATACAAAAGGATTGAGCAGCGGTGGTGCAGTGGTTAGCATTGTCGCCTCACAGTAAGCGGTTCTCCCATTCAGTTCTCGGCTGGAACACCTTCTGTGTGGAATCTGCATGTCCTCCCCACGGTCGAGTGATGTTTAAGACATGCAGGTAGGTGCATGCATGAATGGATGTGCCTTCCTTGAAGGTTGGGTGTTGGGATGGCAACTTGGCACCATCAAAATCCACTGCCAATCATGAGCGGACCAGAGTTCCGCTGTGGCGACCCCTACCCGGGAAAAGCTGAAAGACATTACTTTTACTTATACAAAAGGACAATGTGTTAGAAAGTGATGAGTTAGGTATCATTCGACTTTCACATGAAGGAAGTATGATCCTTTCGTTGTGATTTGCTAATTATGAAATATACACACATTCTTTGCTACTAATCAATATGAAATGAAATAGAACACCTTAGTCACTTTGGTCACTGAAGCTGATTTTTTTTTTTTTTTTTTTTTTTTATTTCCTGACTTCCTACACATCAGTGGTTCAATTAAAAAAGATTCCTTTGTCTGGTTGTTCAGGAAAAGGTATAGTTTTCCGTAGTTAACCATTTCTGAAATCTGCTTGTAATTATTCTTTTGAAAATGTGTTAACTTTCCATTGGCTATTAGGCCAGGACATAGCTAAAGACAACCTTTTTTATCAGTTCACTTATAGAGTTAAAAAAGTTAAATAAAAGTATAAGGAGGCTACTGTCAGTGGAAGCAGGAAGGATGTAAGTGGGTATGTCATTCTCTGTTATGATGCATAAGAGGTCATACAAATGTTCCACCTGTTTCACCTCCAAAATTCCCACCCTCAGGCCATATTTATGATGCCACCTCCTGACTCTCACTGCAAGAAAGATCTCACATCTTCTCTTTGTCGATGATTTAAAATTGTATATCTCATCAGATGAGGAATTGAAAGCACAACTGCAAGTAGTCAAAGCTTTTTCAGATGATATAAGAATGTCATTTGGTCTTGATCAAATGTGCAAAAGCATCTTTTAAAACAGGAAAGCTGCAGCACCAAGAAAACATCAGTTTGGGATAAGAATGTGATATAAAAGAATTTGAGCAAGAGGGAGTGTATATGTATTTGGGAATTGATGAAGGATCAAAAATAAAACATGAACAAATGCAAATAAAACTTAGTAAGGAATGTTTTAGAAGACTTAAATTAATCCTGAAAACAGCATTGACATCTAGGAACAAAATTCAAGCTATAAACCAATTTGCTCTTCCTGTCCTAACTTACAGTTTTGGAGTGATTGACTGGCCCCAAAATGTGTTGGATAGATTAGACAGGAAAACAAGAAGGAAGCTTCATGCTCACCAAATGATTTATAAAAATCATTGCATACCAAGAATATATATTTCCCGTTCCGAAGGAGGGATGAGCCTCCTTCAAAATTGATTAAATGTATAGATCTGCAATCGTGGGACTGCACACATATCTGCTGACCTCACAAGACCCAAACATAGTGAACGTTTTGAAACATGAGGAGAATAAATCTAAGATGACTTCTCTGCTTAATCTAGCAGAAGCATATCGGCGTCAAGCAGGAATGGAAATCAAACCAGAACTAGATAAAAATCAGACAGTAACTGAATGTGCCAAAAAAAGCAAAAGAAAGAATATAAGGTGAAGGATCAGAAGAGAAGGCAAGAAATGTGGAAAATGCATAAATGTAGTTGCAAGTATAGAAAACATCTGGAAGAACCTCAGGTTGATCAGGATAGAATGCAGGAATGGTTAAGGAGAGACAAATTCAAACCAAAAGATAAAAAAAGAAGTTATGTTCTTACCATAAAGTTCCATGTGAGTTGTTCATCTCGCCTTTGTTCTTTACACGTGGGTTCGGAGCCGATCCATCGGCTCTGAGTTGGCTGCTTTCCAAGCTCAAGATCTTTGAGTTAGCTCGAGGCACAGTCCCTATCCTTATCCCTATCCTACCAACCCCAGATCTAGTTTGCTGAACCAGCAAGAAAAAAACACACTAAGCAACCAATTATAAACAATGTACATAGCACATAACTATTTACAATAGCTAAACAGTAATCTGGTTGGAAAGAAGGACACTAGCAAGATGAACCAGACCACTGGTCATACCTGTTCTTCCATAACCTGGAGAGGGAAGGTGGGAGGGAGTGTAAGAACAAAGACGAGATGAACAACTCACATGGAACATTATGGTAAGAACATAACTTCTTTGTGAAGTTGTTCAATCTCGCCATTTGTTCTTTACACGTGGGTAGTGTCCCAAGCACCCTAATCCTGGGCGGCTCATGGGAGTACATTCCTGAGAATGGTGGAACCAAAGGAAGCCCTGTCCCTGGAGGCCCTGTCCACTCTGTAATGAGTGATAAACATATGAGGTTTGGACCAAGTAGCAGCTGCACAAATGGTGTCCAAAGGTAGATGGGCTGCGTGGACTAAAGATGTAGAAACAGCCCTGGTAGAATGAGCTTTCACCTCACGTTCTAAAGGTTGTTTAGCTGAAGAATATACAAATTTTATGCAATCAGCAATCCATTTGGACAATGTAACTTTGGATACCGACAAACCTTTCTTATTGTCTGCATAGGAAATGAATAGTTGATCAGATTTCCTAAATTCCTTTGTTCTGTCCAAGTAAAACCTCAATTCTCTGTGAACATCAAGCTTATGTAACATGTACTCCATTCTATTAGCATGATGTCTGAAAAAAGTAGGAAGGTCAATAGACTGGTTCAAATTTGCCTCAGGGCAGACCTTAGGAAGAAAGGTTGGATTTGTTCTTAAAGACACTCTGTCGGGGTGAAAGACTAGATATGGGGGCCTGATAGAAAGTGCTTGTGGTTCAGAAACTCTACGAGCCGAAGTAATAGCCACTAGGAAAACTGTCTTCCAAGAAAGAAACTTCAAAGGACAAGATGATGCAGGCTCAAAAGGTGGAAGAATGAGTTGAGATAGCACCAAATTCAGATTCCAGGGAGTAACAGGATGTCTGATAGGTAGCCTAAGGTGATGAGTCCCTTTCAAAAAGGCTTTACATAATCTGTGGGACATAATGTTTGAGCCACTGCATCCCACATAGAAGTTAGATATGGCAGCTAATTGAACCCGTATCGTAGAATTTGCAGCACCATCATGAAAGAGCGAACTCAAGAATTCCAGAATACTATGAATAGGGGCGACATAGGGATCAATACCATGCTGAGAAGCCCAATGAACAAATTGCCTCCATTTGGTATTGTAAAGTTTCCTGGTGGAGACTTTGTGAGAGGAAACTAAAATATGTTGAACTGCTGGAGATAAATCATGTGACCTGGCTAGGTTGGGAAGTAGAGCAGCCAAGCTGTCAGTTTGAGGGAGACAAGAGAGGGATGAAGAATTCCAGACAAATGAGTCAGAAGGTCTGGCACTAGGTCCAGAACCCAAGGTTCTCCCACTTGCTATTGCTGTAGGAAGGGGAACCATATCTGTCAAGGCCAAAATGGGGCTATTAGAATAACAGTCCTTCCCAGGATTTTAGCTTTCTGTAAGAATCTGTGAATCAGAGGGATTGGAGGGAAGGCATATAGGAGACCCGAGGGCCAATCGTGTACAAGTGAGTCCCTTGGGCTGTCCCCCAGTGGGGGGTACAGGGCAAAGTAGCTTCTTCATTTGGCATTCATTGGGATGCAAAAAGGTCGCAGAAAAGCTGGCCCCATCTGCGGAATATCCTTTCCACCACTCGTTCTTTGAGGGACCACTCGTGAGGCAACAGAATGGCTCTGCTCAGTTTGTCCACTATCACGTTGGATGACCCGGGCATGTGCATTGCTATCAGAAAGCGCCTGGTGGATACAGCCCACTGCCAAAGTCTCAGGGCCTCTCAGCATAAGGGGTAAGACATGGTTCCCCCTTGTTTGTTGATGTACCAGACTACCGACATGTTGTCTGTCTGTATTGCAATTGTCTCTCGAGGTAGAGAGTTGTGAAAGTGTTGCAATGCTAGAAACACTGATCTAAACTCTAAGACATTGATGTACAAATGAGATTCCAAGTCTGACCAGGTGCCTTGGACAGTTCTTCCCTGAAATAGCCTCCCCCCCACCCAATCAGGGAAGCATCCGTGGTCACTGTGGCTGTGGAAGGAGGAAGTACAAATGGGCGACCTACAGTAACTTGGTGGCTGTTCATCCATCAAAGAAGGTCTTTTTTGCAAGCATTTGTCAGAAGAATCTTGTGTGACACTGGAAGCTGTTAATAAGACCACTGTGTGAATAGTAGCCATTGGAGTATCCTCATGTGCATTCATTCCAGAGGAACCACTATGAGTGTAGCTGCCATGGTGCCGAACAGCTTCAGAACCTGGAATGCCGGAACTCTCCTTTCCATTAACAAATGGGACACTTGACTTCACAAAGATATTACTCTTTCTTGAGGCAATCTGACCAGGGAGGTGGTGGTGTCTAGATCTGCTCCTATAAAGGAAATATGCTGCAACAGCAATAAAGCAGATTTTTCAAAATTTAAGGTTATGCCCAGCCTGGAACACAGATTGATAGTATAATCTTTGGCACAAATTAGTTGATGCCTGGTGGTGGTGGTGAGAAGCCAGTCGTCGAGATATGGAAACATCTGGAATCCTAAACATCTCAGGTGAGCCGTGACCACTGCCATACATTTGGTGAACACTTTGGGGGCTGTGGTGAGACCAAAGGGCAGAGCTCGGAATTGGTAGTGACTGGCCCCCAGCTGGAAACGCAAGTGATCTCTGGATGGCCTGGCTATTTTGATGTGGTAGTACGCATCCTTGAGATCTATAGAGCACATCCAATCACCCATTTCGAGAAACAGAAGTATCGATTGAAGCCTGACCATCCAGAACTTTTCCTTTTTGACAAAGGTGTTTAGTTTGCTGAGGTCTAAGATGGGCTTCCAGTCCCCTGTTTTCTTTGGAACTAAAAAGAAACTGGAGTAATTTCCGGATCCTATCAGGTCTGCAGGGACTGGCTGGATGACTCTTTTTTTCTAGCAGCCTTTGAATTTCTATGGTTGCTAGATTCCGCAGACTGGGTGGAACGTCTGGGATTCTTGTACAAATGGAAGGGGATTCTGAAAAGGGAATGATGTAACCTCTGGTAATTATGCTTTTTACCCAAGAATCTGATGTAATTCCTAGCCAGGCATCTGGGTATAAAGCTAAGCGACCCCCGACTGCCTCCAGAGCAGGATGGTTGGGCCTCCTCTCAGGAGTGCTGATAGGGCTTGTCAAAGAACTGCTCCCTGTCACCCTGGTTCTGCGGACCCCCTCAGCCACCTGGGCAGTGTCTACCATTATACACCCTCCTCTGCCCCTGGAGGGGGGTTCACTATGTGTGTTCTGGAAAGCTCCTTGGGACTTTCAGAACCACATTTTTCCACCTTTCTGCCCTTTGTGGTATGGTCTAGTGGGGGTGAAAAACGGACTCCTATGGCAGATAGAGTCTTTCCTTCCTGCTCACACCTAGTGAGTGTCTCCTTGACTTTAGGCCCAAACAATGAAGAGCCATCAAATGGGGTATTAACAAAGGAAGACTTGAAGGCTTCCGCAAAGGAGCATAAAGACATAGGGAACTTGCAGACTTTGGATCCAACCCAGTTTGGCTTTGTCAAAGGCAGATCCTGCCTCTTAAACTTGGTTGACTTTTTCGAGACAGTCACCAAGGCCATTGATGAGGGAAAGGCAGTCCATACAGCCTACCTCGACCTGGCAAACACAATACCCCACTCAGGTATCATCGAAAAACTCATCAGCTTGAATGTAAACCCATACATCACAAGATGGGTTGCAAACTGGCTAAGCGACAGAACCCACAGGGTCAGAGTTGCTGGAGCCATGTCAGACTCAAAGCCTGTCACAAGTGGTGTCCCACAGGGCTCAGTCCTGGGTCCACTCTTGTTCGGCATCTACTTTTCTGAAGTACAAGCAAACACAGGAGGGTTATGGCTGACAAAGTTTGCAGATGACTGCAAACTGCCATAGTCAAAACAGAACACATCTGACACAGATATCCTCCAGAAGGCCCTCACAGAAACCGATAACTGGTGCCAGAGCCATGGCCTGAAGTTAAAGAAAACAAGGTTACCCCTAGCTACCATATAGGTGACAATCCACTGAGCACAGAAAAGTCATCAGGGATCTGGGGACCCAAGTTGACAGTAGTCTTTCGTTTGACACTCATGTTGCTAAAGTAGTTAGGAAAACCTTCTATATCGCCCACCTGATCATGAAGGGATTCACATCTAGATCAAGGGAGGTCATCGTCCCCTGTACTCATCACTCATTAGACCTATGATTGAGTACAATGCGTTCGAATGTATCTGACCAGACACCTGATGCAGCTTGAAAGGCCCCAAAGTTCCTCACCAAAAGGATAAAGGGTCTCAAAAATATATCTTATGCTGCCCGACTGAAAGAACTCCAGCTTTATTCAGTCTCATACCGCTTGCTCAGAGGTGAGCTGTGCCTGACATATAAGGCCATGTCAAACCCAGATTTGATGAATATGCTTCACCTCAAAAATCTAGATCCCTCAGAACCACAAGGGTTATAAATGGAGGGACAGATTCATCACCCAGAGACTCCCTATGCTGTGGAACAAAATCCCGGTACATGTGAGGCAGAGCACCTCGCTGGCCTTGTTCAAGAGGAATCTTGACCAATGGATGATTACTTCAGTGTCACTGCTTGACAGAGGCACAGAAAAATGATAGGCATAGTTTTTATTCAAACTAAAGGGGTGGCGAAAGCCACATAACTATGGGCTAGGCTTATAAATGCCCTTGGGCAGATAGCCTAGTATGAACCTATGAACCTATGAACCTATAAGCGCATCTCGGATTGTCTTTGCAGAGGTATCGCTAAACCTGCTGCCCGGTTCGATCCATTTGCTGCATAAGAAATAAGCCGCATGGACGAGTTCACAATAGAATTAAGGGTGTTAAGCTGTGCCATTACTTTCTCCACAACAGCATCATCTGTTTTGCCCTGTAGAGTATCTCCAAGCTCTTTGAGGAGATCTCATTGAAGACGAGTAAAGTGGGTCAAATAGTTGAGCAATCTCATTGCAAATGTCGCAGAACTAAAGATGCGTTTCCCGTATCTGTCCTTAGTCCTAGAGTCTTTATTAGGAGGAGGAACAGAAGAAGAGGTTTCTGACATCTTTTTCTTGGTGGCTGCCGCCACCACCATGGCATCAATGGGGACTCCCTTCATAAGAAAAGACCTGTCTTGGGGGGAGGTGATAAATTTGTTGGGCCTCCGAGGGACCGGTTCCATGGAATCAGGAGACTCCCATGCCCTTCGAGCGACCAAGTCCATTAATTCAACAAAGGGTGGAGTAACTCAAGAGGTGGAAGGTTGAGACCCAAAGGCCTTTATGAGCACCGACTCATCCTCAGTAGGGGTAGGGAACTGCCAGTCACCCCTCTGCCTTAATATTTCCAGGATGTCTGCAAATGAGACATCCTCAGAGGGGGACCATTCTGATTTCTCTTAGTCAGTGTCTGATGTTAAGGATTCCTGAGGGGAATCTAAATGCCTCCTCTTGCACAGTCTTTTTCTGAGGACTTCATCAGTGGGGTCATCTGGTGAAGTCTCAGTCAAGCAGGGGTCACCCAATGGGGTTACCTGAGGCTCTGGGTTTCGACGGTTGGTGGGGACCTGTGGTGTAGGGACAGAACACAGCCCTTTAGGGGAGGAAGAGGAAAGATCTGAAGAGGTAAGGGTCTTAACAGACATGACCCTCCTCATGGCATTGAAGGCACCGGTTTCCTGACCCAAGGAGTCTGCCGGTTCCGAAGAAGATGGCAACCTCCCAGGGGCCGAGACCACGGGCTCCAACCAGAAGATGGAACTGAGCTTATCTGTGCCAAAGCCCCGAGAGGGAGAGTCGGAACTGAAACGTCAGTTCGACACTCTCCCCCGGAACCAGCGAGAGAGTGTCGGCTCCGAGACTCTTCGATCGGAACTGAAGAAGTCAAGGTCAATGGAGCCAAGGACACTGGAACAGGCCTCGGCTCTGAGGATTCCACCACTATCAGATCCTCTCTTTCCAGCTCCGAAGGCTCAACTGGCCTCGGAGGAGGAGCAGAAATTGTGGTGGGGGGGGTCATAGGCTTTGAAGCCAACTGGGTCGAAGCTGAAAGCAATTTGGCTGGGGCCGGGTTCACCAAAAGTCTCTGCACCACGCGGTCCACATCGATGTTGGAAAGGGTACTGGAAGAATGGGTCAAAGGAGCTGAAGAAGCCACTGACTTAAGGATCGGGGACTTTAAAACTTCCGACACCAGCTTCATCACAATGCTTTGGCTCCGATGTAAGATTTCGGTGCACAGCTCTGAAGGCTGTGGAGCCGGTGACCGAGTCTTCCCAGAGGTGCTAGGAACAGAAGACTTGTGCTCCAATGACACCTTAGAAGACTTCGACCCCTTCGAGGACTTGGAGGTCTGGTCAGTCTTGTCTAATGCTTCTTGAAAATCTGGCTTCAACAGCCTTCTATCGACCAATTTCCTTTGCCTTTCTAATAAAACCCTGCCACTGAAGGAATGGCAGATAGAACAATCTTCTTGTAAATGTAGTGGACCCAAGCAGTACACACAAGAAATGTGGTTATTGGTGATGGACATCATCTGTTCACAGTCACACCTTTTAAATCCAGATTTTTTTTTCTCAGACATTATAAACAGAAATTACACACAAATATCAGATCCCTGATAACAATATCAAAAAGTCAGAATCACAGAACTCCTTAGAAAGTTCAGATCCCTGAACTGCAATGATTATGAGAATAATTCTAAGAAAAATAAAGGGATAGGGAATTAAATTTGACAGAGCCCTGTCAAGTAAATGCAACTCAAGAAAGGCTAAAGGCCTAGGAGCAACCGCTCCGAATTAGAAGACAAAAATATAATTTCCAATTAACTCACTGAACAACAATTATAAGAAACATGAGAAGTCTCACAAATATCAAATCCCTGATAGTCTAATAAGAATTTTTAAATTTGTTTAAGATAATAAAGAAGGTTACTGGCCCGAGCTTCCTCCGACGATTGTGCGATCCGTTGCAGTGGCAAACTAGATCTGGGGTTGGTAGTAGAGCATCATGGGATAGGGACTGTGCCTCGAGCTAACTCAAAGATCTTCAGCTTGGAAAGCGGCCGACTCGGAGCTAATGGATCGGCTCCAAACCCACGTGTAAAGAACAAACGGCGAGATTGAACAACTTCACATGGTTAATATTATCAGCCCAAGACAGTGGGCTACATACACACTGGTTTACAAAGTCCATTGAACTTGTGGGAGAAACAGACAAATGTTGGTTTTGTAAAACAAAATTAGAAACAGTCGCACACCTTGCTACTGGTTGTGACATACTAATGACAGAAGGACTGTATACTTAAAGGCATAATAATGTGGCAAGACTGTTGCACTGGGGATTGTGCAAACATTATGGTACTGAAGTGGCTGAAAAACACTGGAAACATAAGCCACAAAGCATCACAGAAAATGAAGTCTACATCATATGGGATCACCCAGTACCAACAGCTCAAAAGATAGATATAGTGGTCCATGGAAAGAAGACAAAAGTAGCATTGATCATTGAAATTGCTACACCCAGTGACTACAGTGTCTTGCATACAGAAACACAAAGTCATAAAATATCAAAATTTGCAGGCAGAAGTGAGAACAATGTGGAAGAAAGATACCCAGACAGTTCCAATAGTAGTAGGAGCAATTGGTCATATAAAAAAGGAATCTACATTCATAGTTAGATATGTTACCAGTACACGTAAACCTGTACGAATTGCAGAAGAAGTCATTACTAGCACATTGCAGATGCTGTAAAGAGCACTTTTGGCTGACATCAATGATTGAAACAATACTAATGTTATGAACATTAATCATACTTTGACTTAGGAATGGAGTCCTTTCCTGTCATAGTATTAGAAACCCAAAAGATTTGGAGAAATTAAAAGACAAGAAATGTAGGATCAGTGATGTCATAAGAAGGGAACAGTCTAGTAAGGTCTCACTTTCCATGGAGAGGGAAGGAGGACCACCTGCCACAAGGCTTACACTATGATTTTGCTGGGTCTATATTACTTTATGGAAGACCCTGTTTAGCAACTCACTATTTGTTGAACCCACTTAATCGAAAGCTAAATTCGCCAAACGATCTCTTCAGCAAATTTTTTTCCCTGGATAAGAAAGTAGTTGGCCATCATCAGGAATTTGCCCTTTTCCCCAATGTAGTGCAATCTCGGAGTTGGTATATTTAATTGGGGGGTGTGGGAGGTTTTAAATTTTGTACTTTTTGTGACAACAGTAGGTGGCCAACTAGTTCTTTCCCAGGGAAAAAATATTTGCTGAAGAGCTCTGTCAGCAAATTTAGTTTTTATTTAACTGGGTTTGACAAATAGCTCTCTGCTAAATTGGGTCTTTGATAAAGTGATATAGACCCAATTTTGCTACCTCTCCAGGAGGTGAATTACTGGGTTTGTAAGTTCATGAGTATGTAGGATAGACAGCAGTGGACAAGGCATGAGGAGGCAAAAAAAAATGAATGCCTACATAGACAAAAGGTTACTTTTAGTAAATCTAGAATACTGGGTTTTATATTTTGTGCCATTTTTTTTTTAAATAAAAGACCTAAGTATTTGGCTGCCCAGGGCACGTTCAGATATGCTAACTGCATTATGTTGTCTCAACCTGATATTTTATGTTTCCACTGATACTTAAGATACATTCTCAATACGTTAAGCATTTGTTCCACTACCTATTTGTATTCCATTGTTCCTATAATTGTTTATTGCAAAGACAGCTGAGCTCATAAGAAGAGACTTTAAAAACTGTACAAGTGGTTGTGTGTTAGCTCTATCTGTGACAAGCAATTGTAATGCTGCAAATAAACATGATTTTAGATTTTAGGCACTTAAGTGGCTGCGTCATTATCTTCATGATGAAGATGATCACATAGATTTTGTTATGAGCCAAACTCTAATATTTGTACTTACTTTGATTTAAGGATAGGTATTATAGAGTCAGATATTGTGTATATTAGGCATAGGACTTGGTCACATCAACATATTTATTAATCATTTTAGTGCTGGTTATCAAATAGAAAGGTGGTAATCTTTTGAAATGTCAGGACCCGCTACAAGTAGTCCCAAAACACGTTGACTGAATTGCGAAAAATTAGACTTACAAATATTAAGTCTCAGATTTCCACTTCTCGAAATATCTCCTTTTCTCGAGATATGGTGATCCCAGAGTTAGTACATATACGTTTTTTTTTTGTTTTTTTTTTTGGGGGGGGCTCACACACATCAGAATGTTCTGGCGAGAGTGCCCCTATGCAAAAAAGACATTTAAAGGATAACTATTTATTTATTTTACATTTGTTAACTGGGATAATCCAATTGGACCAGGTCCATTTTCAGTGGAGGCCCAGGAGAAAAGCTCCACAATTAAATAGATTGAGTAACAAAAATAGGCAGACAATGGCAGCAAAGAGACATGCGTAATAACAATGGTGTGCGTAAACTGTCCCAATAAACTGCGAAATAATTACAAGTCTACAGGTCTAGACCTTATAATCTTGTGTTATTTCAACAGTAGGAAGATTAGGAAGGAGGCAAAGCGGAATAAGAAATACAGTCATCTTTATGTTATACATGGGCAAATCCAGGTTTTCCTGAGGTGTGATTCGAGTGATTATTTGACTTGTGTGATAGTAGAGGAAGAAGTTATAGAAGAGGGGAGGTTATTCCAGTTTTTAGCTATGGTATGAGAGTATAGAGCTTTCCCTGCAGTATTGTTGGCACTAATTATACAGAGGAGAGATTTATTGTTAGAACGAAGTGGACAATTAGAATAGTAGGAAAGTAGTTGTTGTAGAGCTGGAGTTTTGTTAGGGTAGTTCAGGATGTTGAAGGAGTTAACTAGCTGTTCGTAGGTGAGTAGTTGAGGAAATTCCAGCCATTGAATATCCCCAAGTGCCTGGCAGTGATGGGCTCTGAAGGTAGAGTTGTTAGCAAATTTGGCTACTTTCTTATAACAACTCAATTTTGTCAAGGTCAGTTTTTCTAATGTGGGTGCTGCATACATAAGGGTGGACAGTAGGTGAGTTTGAGCTAAGGTGATTCATGCTTTGTCTGTGAGAAAACTCTTGTGTCTATAAAGAGTTCCCATTCTTTTATGGACTTGTTGAATGGTCTGAGCACTATGGACATCAAAGAAAAGGTGTTTGTCTATTTCTACCCCAGGAAGCTTAGTATGGGCCGTAGGAGAGATAACAGTGCTATTTCTAGAGGTGATATAGAAAGTTAGGGGAGTAAATTTAGATTTATTAGGGGTGAACAGGAGTAATTTAGTCTTGTTGGGGTTTAGAATAAGTTGGATGTCAGTGATACAGCTTTCAACAGAGGTAAAGGATTCTTGGGTCAGCTGCTGTAGGGTGGTCAGAGATGGGGCTGAGCAGATGAGCCTTGACTCATCTACATACTGTGTAAGTGTGGCCTGCTGGTTGGTGGTGGTATGTAGATTGTTTCTGAAGACAGAAAAAAGTAGTGAGCCCAGGATTGAGCCTTGTGGTACACCTATGGTAGTTGGAAGTAGAGGAGATAGTTCACCTTGCCATTGGACAGATTGCTGTCTGTCCGAGAGAGAGTTTTTGAACCAGGAGACGGCAGAGGGGCAAAGGATAAGAAGGTTAGAGCATCTAATAGTTTTGTGTGTGAGACCATGTTGAAAGCCTTGGAGAGATCTAAAACAATAGCAGATACATAATTATTATTGTTTCTATGCTGGTTAACCTGATTAGTAAAAGAGAGAAGAGCAGTAGTTGTGCTGTGGTGTGGGCGGAAGCCATGTTGGCTGGTGGAGAGGAGCTTATGTGTGTTCAGGAATTGCATAACTTGGGACTGAATACATTTATCAAGCTTAGATAAGGGAGGAAGTATGACTATTGGGCAGTAGTTTGAGAAATCATAAGAAATGCCACCTTTATGTAGAGGTATAATATATATCTTCCATAGTAGAGGGACATAGGCTTCTTGAATAGATCGGTTGATAAGGATTGAAACTGGATAAGGTAAGGATTCAACTGCTATTTTTAGGAAGTTAGAAGGTATACTTTCAGCTGCAAGTGTGGTAGGTTTCAAGTTTAGGAGGTGTTTTTGACCTTAGAGATTGGAACAGGTGAGACGGTGAAGAAAGGCAGTTGAAGAGCTATTTTTGGATAGTTGGGTGGACAGCATCCGGATTGAGTTAGTGAAGTGATAATTAAGTTGGGAAGCTATGTCGTTATTATTATTATTGGGGGAGGTGGGGGTAGGAGTGGTGGTTTTCCAGGTTTTAATAGAGAACTGATAGCATGCCAAAATTTTGGGGGGTCTTTTGAATGTCTGTTTTGGAGACCAAGGAAGTAGTTTTGTTTATCAAGTTTGGTTTGTCTTTTACCCAGATTCCTAAGTTGTTTGTAGTTTTGTTTGGCTTGGTTAGAGCTATCCTTTTTTCATTGCTTCCAGGCCTTGTCTCTAGACTTTAAGACTCTTGTGTCCCTACTTAACCATGGAGCATAATTTGCCTTAGCCCTAATTTTCCTGATTGGCGAAACTGAATTAAGGACACTAGTGAATATATTGTTAAAGTAGTCCACCGCCTGATCTAATCTTAAGGTTCATAGAGGTTCCCAGTTGCACTGTTTTAATATATTGTTTAGATCCTGTGGGTTTAGTTTGCAGACATCCCTGATTTGTCTATAGATTATAGGCTTGGGAATGGTGGTATGTTTCCTAAGGAGGAATGTAGGGTGGTGATCATTAAGCCCATCTGGTAGGCATCCTGTCTGGTAGTTTTGTTTGGAGCGATTCACTACTGTCCAATCAATAATGGATTTCTTTTGGGATTTTGTATCTATTCTGGTGGGTTCTTGAATAAGCTGAGTAAATCCAAACAGGTTGATTTGGTTGGTGGGATTGTTAGAGTTACAGGCTAGCCAGTCGGTATTTAGGTCACCTAGTAGAATAGTCTCTTGTGGAAGGTTATGTCAGACCCATTGAAGGATTTTTTCAATTATGGGGATGTTGTTTCCTGGAGGGATATATCTACAGAGAATGTTGATTTTTTTTTTGTGTGTGTGATTTATAGCTAGAAAGGAGCCTAAGGTTTCAACATTTTGAAATTTGGGTAGAGGGGTTTGTAGATGTTGGAGGTTGAGTGCTTTTTTTGAAAAGAATTGCTAATCCACCTCCCTTCCTACCTGTTCTGTTTAGCCTTAAGATATCATATCCTGGAGGGAGAATTTCTTCATTTTGGGTGCTAGGTTTTAGCCAGGTCTTTCTCACGGTTAGTATATCAAGGGAGTAGTGGTTTATAAATGCATGTTGGTCCGGAAGTTTGTTGGAGATGCATCTGGTGTTGATATTAATGATCAGTAGATCAGATTTTAGTTTGTTTGAGAGTATGTTGTTACATGGTCCTGGGTTTGGGTGTAAGTCTCCTGAGATCAGATTTCAGGAGAAGTGTTGTGCGTATAATCAGAATATGTTTAATTGTATGTGCTATATCTGTGAAGGATCTGCATTGTTTTTCTAATGCAAGGATCTGGTAGGTAGGTCTTGTTTGTGTGAATTATAGTACAATCATTAAATAATGTACAACAGATGGTAAAGTTTATGTGGGCTTTAGTATGTGCTATAGTAGGTGTTGTATGATAGGAAGTGTTATCTAGTGGTATGTTGGTATGTATAGATGTGATGTATGCTAAGGTAGTGAGAGCTAACAAGAGAAGTGATAGTAGAACTTGCATTTTAGAGTGAAAGTGGTGTTTAGGTAAAGGCAGCGTTCTGATCCAGATATAGGGGGAGGTGAGGGGTGTAGCTTTTTTGCTGATATTACCTGTTTGTAAGACTGCTACTGTTTTCAGGATATTTTATGCAGTAGTTGATTGTGTTGCTAAATACTTATAAATATGCTAAGGTATTAATAAAAAGGAGCTAGTTTACATAGATGTTAATGGCAGAGAATGTTCAAAATGATTCCACAACTGTATGTCCATTTGTTCCAGAAGTACAACTTAATACCTCACTTTAAGCTTGTTTTTAGGTAACTCTGACACCATGTCTGAAGAACGTTATTCAGTTGTCAGGTAAAATGAAGGGTGTACCACCATATATACACCCTGGATGTGACGGGTATTTAGGAGAACAGAATACTCTATATGCCATTCTAATCTGAGTTTGTGAGTGCAGTTTGCATAATTCTAACCAGTTTAGGATTTGGAAGGCTTTCATGATTCTGGGATGTAGAAGACTGGTTCAGGCACCTAGGCGACGAGACATTTCCCTGTGGTACATTTGACTGAAGTGACATTCAGCTGCAGAGAAATATGGCTGTTTGTAAATTTCCTGTGGGCAAAAAGAAGCCCACACAGCTATGCTCACAGCTTTAATAACCAAATGCATGGAGGCAGAAGAAGTAATGAGTGTTGTACTCGGTGTACAGTACATACTTACATAACTACAATATGTAAAAGTGTGCTACTGCATGGAGGAAATCCTGCAGGCTACTGTAGTAGCATTTATGCTCCAGTATTTGTGTAAGGTAATGTTCCCTACACACTGTGAAGGGTGTAGTGGTCCGCACACACCGATTATAAAGGCACTGCCTATTCTGCACTGCATTTTTACTGCCACTGACATGCCCTCTGGCCAGCCTGCTGCTGATGCCTGCCATATTGCCTGCTGCCTCATGTTCCCTTGGGGACCATAGACATTGTTTTTCCCCTGTGCATTTGGTTATTGAAGTTGTGGGCACAGCAGCACATTCTTCTCTTTGCCCACAGGGAATTTGCAAACAGCCGTATTTGTCTGCAGCTGAATGTCACTTCAGCCATGTGTCCCCAGACAAATGTACCACAGGGAAATGTGTCACTGCCTAGGTGCCTGGACCTGTAGAAGACATTCTAGTGGCAAAGCAGACAATTCTGTCATAATGCTGCACTAGCTTCTTAGAAGTGGTGGTCTGTCTGCAGATTAGGAAAGGTGTGTGAAATGGATTCATGTCACATTGCCAGCAGTTCATTTTGCTGATAATGTGAACTGTAATGTCATCTTGCAGAGCAGTTATTTTACTGACAGAGGTAAATGAGTCAGTGTTAATGGTGGGAGTGTGTACCCAACAGTTTGTGGATTAGGGTTACAGTAAGGGCTAGGTATAGCTGTTTATACAGGTAAATGTTAGGTGTGATTATGCAAGTGCTTGTGGATAGGGTCAGAGTTAAATAAGGAATTAGATTTGGTATTGTGCATGTGTGTATGTTTATGTATTGTGCATGTTTATATATGTGCAATGTCTGTCTGAGATGTCTGTTATAGGGGTAGTGTTATGGGAAAGGTTTTTTTGAGGTAATGTGTAGGGTTGGGGTTGGGGCAGGGACTAAATTAAGGTTAGCGGGCATTAGTAATGTGAGCGGTAACCCTACCCTTAACCCTAACCTTAAGTCAGACATTAATAAGGTTAAGCTCTCCCTTACTTATTCTAATGACATTAATGTTGTCTACAATATGGTGAAAAAGAATTGACATATTCTCACTGCTGATGAGAAATATAAAAGTTTGTTGGGTGCAACTCCTAATTTTTGCTTTATGAACAGTCTCTTTAACAGTTATTTTTCTATAAACCTGCAAGGAGTAAAAATCTGCTGTTATCAAGCAGGAAAGGGATGTAACCATGTAAATCTTGTATAAATATGTGAATAGTACTAATAGCTACACGAATAATGTGACTGGACGTATTTACCAATGTAACTTTTTTGCTGACTGTATTAGTACAAATTTAGTGTATCTTGCTGTCTGCAATATTTGTGAATGCTATTATGTTGGTAAAATGAATAGTGTCCTAAGGGACAGGATACATGAGAACAATAATAATATTTATAAAAACGATATCAGAAATGCCCTTGGTAGACATGTCGCAGCCACTGACCCTTCTCATAAATTTATATTCCTAGTATTAGAGCTGATTAAACCTAATATATATATAGAGAGATTACATTAAAACAATGACAAAATGGATCTTAGAACTGCATGCTGACTGTGGGAAAGCCTTAAATGGTTCTGTACCTTTAAGACCTGTACTGAGATCTAGAGCTCTAGCCCACCCTAATTTGTGAGTATTTAAGGAATGTTTTAACTGCTGTGTATTAGATCTGAGGAAGCACCTGTGATAGGAGTGAAAGTGTTCATCTTCTCTGGGTTTTTTATTGTTTTATTGCTTTTAACATTTGTTTTAATAAACCGTATTTTAAGTGGTAATCTCTGCTGTGTCAGCTGGATATACTTGTTTTGTGCAATATAATTTGTAAATGACACAATATCTCAATAACCACTCAAGTTATGTACTTACTGTATTCAGCATTTTGTTATCCAGCCGAGTGTTTTCATATGAGGATAAGCAGTTCTGTCCATGCCTTATCATTATTTTCCATCATGCTTCTAGTTTTCTTATGGACACGTTTTAGAAGCCCCACAGTTAGCAGAAATTCACTAATTTCTATACCCCTTCACCCCATGTAATTTATGATTGATATAAGTGGATATTATGCTGCCTAAAATCTTCTATCATCACAGGATCCCTACTAGCCATAGATGACACTAGCCGTCTTCATTTTTAAGACTTACAATAAACCTCTGCACCCACCAGTGATGCAGTCTTACTATCATTGTCTTTTGATAATCTGGGAACTATAAAAGTATCTGTCCTTTAGTCACTGTCATAGAAATTCATAACTCTTATCTAAAAACCCCTCGATTTCTTACTTCACTTGCTTCATTTCATTCCTCACCATTTCTTAGACTATAAAATCTAATTTGTAAATCAGCTAGGCTTTCCTGAAAATGTATTCATCATCAAGCTATACAGTTTTTATTAATTGGACTGTATATCATTTTAAATACATCTTTATCTTAATCTCACAGTGACCCCACTCGTGCATTAACTTCCCTTGTTCCTAAAAGAACCCATATAGCCTGCTACAAATCCTTGCACAAATCAACAAATGCTAAACACATAGGGAATCTTCAATACTTCTCCAAGCTTGAAAGTACAATAGTTCACATTTCCTTCCAGTAAGGTATTATCAGATCACAATGTTGGGTCACTTTATTATCCCTAACTAAATGAACATGCTCAGTCATAGCTATTTAAATCTTGAAATATTGATCAATACCTGTTCAAATAATATGTAACCTGTGCAGGACTTGATGTAAGAAATTAAGGTAATAACTCCATACCTGTTGTATAGAGTCTAGTAAACCTTTGTAATGGAGAGGTCTCATGACATCCTGGGTCTTCTTTTATTCTCTACCATAATAACCATAACACTCTACCCTCCCCAAGTAATATTGCAGTTCCTCTTGGAATGATCTCAGACTCCTCATAATCTCCCAAAATTCCTTTTGCACAGTCCCATGAGGGGCATAAACACTATATATTGTCAGTACAAATGCAAGCAAGCATATCTCTCAATTTGCAGACATTGAAAATGGGTACAAAGACTCTTAGAGCATCTCATTAGCATAACATTCAAATACAGACTGCCACATGCTGCGGTAGTGTTGTCGCCTCATAGCAAGACGTTGTCCCATTCGATTCTCAGCTAGAGCGTCTTCTGTGTGGAGGCATACGTGAATGGGGCGTGCCTTCATTGAAGGTTGTGCATCAGGGCTGGTAACTCGGTACATAAAAATCCACTACCAATCATTAGTGGACCGGAGTTCCGCTGTGGCTACCCCTGACCAGGAAAAGCCGAAAGATACAAACAAAACAGACTGCCACATAAGTCTTCCCATTTACAATAGGATTGTGGGATGCTACTCAAAAACAAAGGTTTAAAAGAGTGACAGTGACAAAAATGATGCAGCAACATAAATATATTGGTTAAGGGTTGGTATAAAGGTTAAGGTGTTAACCTTACAGGTACAGAATACAGAGTTTGATTCTCACCTTTGGAAGGGAAATTGGCTAGGCTTAAAATGGTCCTCAAAGGCAGCTAGTCTGGTATGAACATATGAAGTAAACGCATGGTGTAAAATCTCTAGCTTTTAATGAATGTTGTGGGAAAAATTCTAAGGGAGATGCAACACATCTACTATTTCTTTAAATTATTGACATCACCAGTATGATGTTGCTGTAGTCTGGTTTCTTAACTTCAAAATCATGTGAAATGGAGAATTGAGAAGATCACATAAAGGTGTAAATCCAGTATGGAAACAGACATGTACCTCCAAAATAGGTACATTGTATGAAGAGGTTAATCAAGCTTAAAAATAGGTTGTTATAGTCATCACTGCCATCCGTCCAATTTTTACATGTGGTCAGGGTGTCACTCAACATTAGTAAGGGTGAGCAAATACTCTACAGCTAATGTTTACACTCCTGAGTGGCCAATCTGTACCTCCAAAACAGGCAACATTGAGAGGTTTCTATACAAGCAACTATGAAACTCATTGCAGCAATTATGTACAATTAAATCCCCAAGTGAAAGCAAGCAATGTGTTGAGATCAATAATATAATCCCTTTTCCCCTAGCTCCAGTACATGAGAAGGCTGCTCCCCATGCTCAGTACCCTTTCAAAAATAAATCATTCTCTTCATGTTCCGGCTGTGTAGCCAGCAATGTTATTATCCAAAAAGCAGTTCTTCTTAAATATGTAAATCTTTGCATCTGGCACAGTGGTGCAACAGTAGCGCTGTCACTTCACAGCAAGAGGTTCTCCGGTTTGATTCTCGGCTGGATTGCTTTCTGTGCAGAGTCTGCATAACCTCCCTCCATTTGTGTGGGTTTCCCCCACATTTCAAAGACATGTGTCTTGAAGCCAAGTCGGACTTTCCCGGTTAACAAATGTTAAATAAAATAAATAAGTAAATATTCTTGTTTTTCTTAGCTTAAATGGTTAAGCCATTCACATTCCAGGTTACAAAATTCTTCCTACATTCCTTAAAATGGACATAATGCTTGCTCCAAAACAAATTAATGCATGTTAATGCTGTTTATCAGCCCTTTTGCACATATTGACACACACCACTTATTTCTTTAAACTGCACTGAATAATTATATACAGTGTATGAGAGGCAACCAAATAAATTAAATTTCCTATTTTGCCAGTTTCCTCACTCAACTATATAAAATAAAGTTAAAGATTTTCTGTATCACACCAACATATGTACAAGAGCATCTGGTTTTCAAAAAAAAAAAAAGTAAACTATTCACTCAGTACTACAGTCAAAGTTTTACCTGCACTGTCACTGGCAATTAAATCTTACTAGGTGTCACTTTAATCCCAATCTTCCCCTGGTCACCTAAGTATCTTTCAGGCATAAATCAAACCTTTCTTATCTAGTAGCCCTTCCTACTCAAATTGTCCCATTGTATCAGTTACTAGTAGCTCTTACAATTCAAATTGTCCCATTGTATCAGTTACTAGTAGCTCTTACAATTCAAATTGTCCCATTGTATCAGTTACTAGTAGCTCTTACAATTCAAATTGTCCCATTGTATCAGTTACTAGTAGCTCTTACAATTCAGATTGTCCCATTGTATCAGTTACTAGTAGCTCTTACAATTCAAATTGTCCCATTGTATCAGTTACTAGTAGCTCTTACAATTCAAATTGTCCCATTGTATCAGTTACTAGTAGCTCTTACAATTCAAATTGTCCCATTGTATCAGTTACTAGTAGCTCTTACAATTCAAATTGTCTCCTTATATCAGTTACTTCTGCACAATTCATTGTTACTCATAACTATTTTCCTTCAATGTACAACACATCTCTTGGGAAGCAGGAACTACCCTGAACTCTCATAATGAGACAACTCAAGCCATTTATTCAACCTAACAATCAAAAATTCAGTTAAACACAGCAAGAAATAAAAATTACACCATGTTCAAGTACAATTTACTCCACAGGTAAGATGAATGTAGCAGTTTTTTTTTAAATATTAGGTCTTTCATTTCTCAGCCATTCGGCACTTTTATTTATTTGGTCACAGTTCACTGCTTTTGCAGCATGTGTGCTTAGAAGATTCCCATGTTTTTACCTTGAACAACTTTTTCTTCTTCTTTCGCCTTTTCCCAGTTAGGGGTTGCCACAGCGGATCACCTGTCTGCTCATGACTGGCAGTGGAGATGTTCTTCATTCCACATTGCTGCAGTCCTAACCATTGGGTAGTCCGCTGTCCAGTCGGCCCGAATACCAAAGTATATGGCTGATGTCGGTCAAGGCGCATTAGACTGACGTCAGGACGTCAGGGTACTAATGCGCATGACCGACGTCATATCCTCAGTCTTTTTTGCCGCATGGTCCGATGCAGAAGCAGTTTTGCGAGTGCAGGTTGGCGTTCTGAAAATTTCCGAAGTCGGAGTTTCAGACCGAATCAAAGTTGGCTAAGTACCCCGTTGGGGAACATTTTGGTTTTTTCTTGCCTCAGTATTTAACCGGATGTCAGAAAAAGTGAATAACTGTATTTCTTGTGGGAAGCAGATACCTCATAGGGATTACCATACTTTGTGTATACCTTGTTTAGGGCCTGAGCACGACGTTGTTGGTTGCCGCTCTTGTGCTAGATTTAACAAACGCACTATTAAGAGAAGGTTAGACTGTGCCAGGTTAGTGTTTGGGAAGCGTTGTAATTATAAAATGCCGTCGGATGCTCCGACGCCCGCTTCGTCCAAAAAGCGCAAGGACAAAACCGCAAAGCCTAGGGTTGACGAACCGGCAGTCCCGGACGTCGGTTCTTTAGAAGGCTCAGTGGAGCCAGAGGTTTTGCCAGGAGTTTCTTTGGAGTCTCAGGCAGAGACTTTACTGTTACAGGATGTGCCCTCTCAGGAGGTAGGCCAGGCTGAGGGGGCTTCTCAGGTAACTGTTCTTCCCTCTCTTCCCAAGGTAGTTAGAGCCTCTCCTTCTGTTTCCAAAACTTCTTTGAGAGGTAGGCCAAGTTTAGCTTCAGTGGGGGCTTCTCCTAGCACTTCAGGTTCTGTGCCTAAGAAACATATGCTTAAAATGGCAGAAGATTTAATTACTATGATTAGAGGCTCTATGCCCCCTCCTGGTAAGAGGCCTAGGGTGGAGCCTGAGTTTGAGAGTTTTGAACAGTGTTCAGAGGCTTCTGAGTCTTCTGCGGAAGACTTGCAGGAGTTTCCTCCTTATTCTGATTCTGATGTGGATGATTCCACTCCTACAGCTTCTCCTCCTGAGGATTTCTCATTTTCAGAGACTCTGCATTCCATGAGGGAGCACTTTAAATGGGAAGGCCAAGATTACTCTGATTCCAGGAAAAGGCTTCGGGAATTCTTATTTTTACCCCAGCATAGGCCCTTAGCTATACCTCCTGTGTTGAATGTGGTGGAAGATGTTTTTGCAGAGGCTTCCCTGAACCCTGATTCTTTGCCTCCTGCCCCTGTTAAACCTGATAGGTACTATAGGGTGCCTGAAGCTCATAAGTATCTGTTTAAGAGTCCTAGGGCAGACCCGGAAACTGTTTCTCAGGGGCCTAAAGGTGTTAAGGCCTCTGTTGTTAAAAATCCTGTTCCCACTGATAAAGAGGCAAGGGCTTTGGATAGATGGGGAAAGAAAGTGTATACTTCTTCCACTTTAGCCATGAGAGCGTTGAATTGTCAGTTTCACATGCTAAAATATCAAAATTATCTCCTTTCACAATTGAAATCTAAGGTGGATGCTTTGGCGGAAGGTATAGAGTGTAAAGAGTTGCTGGATTTAGTTCATGTGTCTGAACAAGTGGGTAAGCATTCTTTGCAATGTGGTTTTGATGCTGTGCAGGCCTCCTCGAGGGTGGCTGCCACTAGTTCTGTTCTTCGCAGGCATGCCTGGTTGAGGGATCAGAATTTAGCAGAGCATGTTAAGACTAGGATTTTGGATGCTCCTTTACAGTTTGATGTGTTATTTGGTTCGCCTGTGGAAGCAGTTTTAAAGAAAATGGAGGACAAAGCTAAGTCTATGCAAACTGTTAAGGATTTTTGCAGGTGCAGCCACCGAAGTTTAGTAGAAATTGGCCTACTAAGGGATGGACATATCCTGCTTATGATTCCCAGTCTAGGGGTAGGTCTAGACGTGGTAGGGGCAGAGCTCAAGGTTCTTTTAGGCCTAGAACAGGGGTTCACCTGCTCAGACTTCTGGTGAGGGCAGGGTCAGTCCTTTCGTAAACAGACCCAATGACCTGCCTTTTCACCTGCCAGTAGATTCACGCCTGGCAGCTCCTTTGGGAGGAAGACTGTCTCTTTTCAAAGAAAATTGGGATTTAATCACTCAAGACAGATGGGTGTTGGATATCATTCACCACGGTTACAGGTTTTATTTCCATACATTGCCCCTTTCAAAGGCATGCCAGACGTTCCTCCTCCACAAAGGAAAGAGGCTCACAAGCAAATTTCTCTGTTACTCCAAATAGGGGCCATTCAGCCAGTCCCTGTACCAGAAAGGGGCCTAGGATTTTATTCTCGCCTGTTCCTAGTACCAAAGAAGGGGAACACGTGGAGACCAATTTTGGATTTATCTATCCTCAACACTTATCTGGACATTCCCAAGTTCAAGATGTTGACGTTACAACAGCTTTTACCTCTGCTGGGCAAAGATCATTGGATGGTAACTTTAGATCTCAAGGAAGCTTACCTTCATGTGCCTATAAGACTAAGTTGCAGGAAGTATCTGCGTTTTCGAGCTGGAAATTCTCATTATCAGTTCTCTGCATTGCCCTTTGGCTTATCTACTGCGCCCAGAGTATTCACAAAGGTTCTGGCTCCAGTGATAGCTTACTTCAGGCTAAAAGGAATTCAAATCTATCCTTACTTGGACGACTGCCTGATTCTGGCTCAAGAAAAGGAAGACCTTCTACAGCATCTGGAATATGTCATAGCAGTGCTAAGATGCCTAGGGTATTCTGTGAACGAAATAAAGTCCAGTCTAGTACCCTCTCAAGACATGTGCTTTCTGGGTGTGAGACTGAATACAGCAGCCCAGATGGCCTTTTAACCCCGGACAAACAAAAGAATCTTTCCAGTTACTTCCATCAACTATCTCTTCAGTCCGGGCTGACTGCAAGGACAGTCCTTCAAGCCTTAGGGTTCATGGCATCTTGTATTCTGGTGCTTCCCAATGCCAAACTGCATATGAGGAAGCTGCAATGGTATCTCAAAATGTGTGGACACAGCACTGCCAGGATTTGGACACTGTCATTCAAATAATACCTTGCATTCAAAAAGAATTTTTGTGGTGGGCTCAGGAATGTCACCTAAACAAGGGACTCTCTGTGACCCGGCCAGAGGCGAGTCAGATTTTAACGACAGATGCCTCGGACATTGCTTGGGAGCTCATCTAAATGGAAAGTGGATACAAGACAAGTGGCCTGCCAGACTACAGCATCTACATATCAACATGAAGGAGATGTTAGCAGTCCAGTTTGCATTAATGGCTTTCAAGGAGTTACTTCTTCCTGGGCAGGTGTTGATTCTAACAGACAACACAACTGTCATGTGGTACATCAACAAACAAGGGGAACACATTCTTATCCTCTATGCAGGCAAGCAATGATTTTATGGGAGACTGCGCTCAGCTTGCAACTAACTCTTCAGGCAAGGTTTCTGCCGGGAGCACAGAACTCCTTAGCAGATGTGTTAAGCAGACAAATCATGGATCCCCACGAGTGGAAACTGGATCTTCATGTATTTCAGAAATTGACAGTGTCATGGGGAACTCCAGACATAGCTCTGTTCGCTTCTCCACTAAACCACCAGCTGCCAAAGTTTTGCACAAAGGGGTTTCATCATACAGCTTGGAAAGTGGATGCTCTTTCTTTCAGTTGGAAAAATCTTCATGTGTATGCCTTTCCACCTCTGCCTCTTCTTCCAAAGGTGCTCCTAAAGGTCAGACAAGACAAGCCAAGGATGATTTTAATAGCTCCAGATTGGCCTCGGCAACACTGGTACCCACTACTAAGGAGTCTGGTAAGGCAGCCCCCTTGGCCTTTACCTTTGATTCCACATCTGTTATCTCAGAAGGACGGTCACCTGCTCAATGTCAAGCTTCACTCTCTTCATCTAACAGCCTGGCATATTCTGTGTTGAAACACAGCAGGTCTCAACTTCCTCAACAAGTTTTAAATGTGATTATGGAAGCTAGAAGACCTAGTACAAGAAAAGTGTACGCAGAAAAATGGAAGAGATTTTTATTTTGGAGTGCAGCAAAGGATTTGGAGATTTCTGAGCCTAATTTGAGTGTGGCTCTTCAATATCTTACTGAGTTATTGGACAAAGGTTTGTCCTTCTCTTCCATTAAGATTCATGCTGCAGCAATTTCAGCTCACTATGATTGTGACCCACCATTGTTTTCGCATCCTTTGTTCAAGCAGTTTCTTAGAGGGGCAAAGAATATAAGACCCCACGTAGAGCTCCTACTCCTGCTTGGGATCTCAATTTTGTGTTGGAAAAACTTACTCTACAACCTTTTGAGCCTGCGGCTACTGCTGAATTGAAATACTTGTCATGGAAGACTGCTTTTTGTTGGCTATTACTTCTGCAAGAAGGGTTTCTGAGTTGCAGGCCCTTATGGCAGTAGAGCCCTTTTGATTTTCCATAAGGATAGGGTATCATTACGTACTAATCCTTCCTTTATGCCTAAGGTGGTTTCTAGTGTGGCTTTAAACCAAACTATTCATTTGCCTACTTTCTATGCAGACCCCCAAAATAAGGGTGAAAAGATTTTGCACACTTTAGATGTACATAGGCAGTTGCGTTATTATTTAAGCAGGACTAAGGATTTCAGGCAGTCTCAGCAATTGTTTGTTTCTTTTGCTTTGAGTTCTCAGGGCAAGCCTGTGTCTAAGCAAACTATTTCTAAGTGGATTGGGTTTTGCATTTCATTTTGTTACTCCCATCATGGCAAGGAGATTCCAGCTGGGATTAGGCCTCATTCCACTAGGGCTACTGCCACTTCAACAGCATTTCTAAGGGGGGGTGGCAACTAAGGATATTTTGGAGGCAGCTACTTGGAGTTCAGTGCATACTTTCTCTAAGCATTACCACCTTCCTCTCTACTCTAAATCTAGGGCTGGTTTTGCCACAGCTATTTTGCAAGGCATGTTGACAGCTCCTGCTTCCTTATGATTTGCCAGCCTCCCTTACCTCTGCTTTGGGATTCTACCCAATGGTTAGGACTGCAGCAATGTGGAATGAAGAACATAGTACAGTTTTGTACCTACCATAAATGTAGATGTTCGAGGATCCACATTGCTGCAGTCCAATTTACCCTCCCTCCTTCCCCTCTGTGTTTAGGGGTGGTGGTGTGGGCTAATATATATATATTCTTGTACATTTGTATATATTGTATATATGTTTGATGCAGGGCTTTTTGGTGTTTTGGTTTGGGCCTTGTCTTTTTAGGATCTTCTGACATCTGGGGCAAGAAAAGACTGAGGATATGACGTCGGTCATGCGCATTAGTACCCTGACGTCCTGACGTCAGTCTAATGCGCCTTGACCGACGTCAGCCATATACTTTGGTATTCGGGCCGACTGGACAGCGGACTACCCAATGGTTAGGACTGCAGCAATGTGGATCCTCGAACATCTACATTTATGGTAGGTACAAAACTGTACTTTTTATGGTGTCGAGTTGCCAGCCCAACCTTCCACAGAAGGCACACACATGCACCCACTCACGCCTAGGGTGTCCAATCCACCTGCAGCATGTCTTTTGGATGTGGGAGGAAACAAGAGCACCTGGAGGAAATCCACGTGACCACAGGGAGGACATGCAGACTGTGCACAGCCGAGGATCAACCGGAGAACCTCTTGCTGAGAGGCAGCAATGCTAACCACTGCACCACCACAGCCACCCATGTTTTTACCTTGAACAGTCTGTCTTAATTAGTTTACATTCTTCAAAGTCACAAGCTGCAGCTTCTCTGCTCTCTCAGAGCTTTCTCCATTATCCAACATGTTCTCTCTGTTTTGCTCATATCTCACCTTTTGGATTGTACTCTTGATTCTTTCTAACAGCCTCCTGTGCATCAGTAAATGCTTTCAATGCATTCTGGAAGATAATCCAAAGCACCACCAGGTAATGCAGCCTAATTTTAAGATTTCTAATTCTTCATCCCCAGATTGTGGCCAAAAGCTGCACTATCCTTTTTTGTGTACAAATAATAAACATTATCAAAGAGCATTACTTTCCCAAACAGTACATATCAGGTATCAGATCTTACCAAAATATTCTTTGGATACTTTTTATTCCCCATGGCACCTGGCACAAACAGATCGTGAGCCCTCATAACCCTTATCTGAATGAACTTAATCTGCATGTAATTAAGCCCACTCTGCCAACTTTTCCTGCACTAAGAGAAGTAGTCCTAGCCTTCCTTTTTTTTTTCCATTACTCCAGTGTTTCAGAATTTTTTTTTTGCAAGTCTTGTCTCCCACATTTTCCCCTTTTATTATTTCCAACCCCAACAGTAAAAAGTAATAATTTTATTCAAAGTCAGAATTTCCTTTGTGCATCTCTTCTGTAGCATCTGTATTTGAATTAATCTGACTCTCATTCTATAACTTCTTCCCAATAATCAGCAACTTGTGGGCTTATTTTACTTATCACAGTTAAAAAAAACTCATCTCTTAATGCTTGGCCACAATTTTTCTATAATTACCTCTCCAGGTCACTTGCTGATTGTTTAAATTCTCTGGTACACATTCACCAATTGATACCTTGAATGCTTCTGCACTTTACAGACTTGACTTATCATGTGATCCATTTCCCATACCTTTAGCTTTCTTGCTGGGATGAGTCATGAAACATACATCTGCAACTCTTTGTCTATTCATTAAAGGGAAAAAAAATAAACTATACATTGGTGCCATGCTTCACAGTATTATCTTTGAGTGCATCTTCATAAAATGCCATGGCCAGGATTCCCCCTTGCAAACAAAGTTTAATGTCTTCCACGTAAAGTGACAAAACTAAGTCTGATCAACATGGGAGATTTTTTTAACACATCTAGTTGTATTTAAGAAAGAGACATTTAGAAAAACATTGATACTTTCAAAAGGTGTAGCTATTTTGCTGAGCAGAAACCTTTTTATTTTTGAGGATACCTTAAAACTACAAAAGTAAATATGGAAGATGTTATGTCATGATGGATGTCTTAACATATTACCTACAATGCAGCTACCTACTCTGCATTTTTTAGCAACGGAAAGGATAAAGGGAACAAACCAAATCTTGTCTGGCTGAGTCTGTTATGAATGACTGAACTGCTTTAATGTTGGATTAAAAAAACATCAAAAACAGTTCAAACATACACAATACCAAACACAAAAACCTCTGAATGCAATAATATCAAGAAAGGAAAACTACTTTATCTCCCAATATTAACACTAAACTGCCAATACACTAACAACAAATTTGCCTGAATAGTGTCAGTGTAAAGGGATGCTTTTTAGGAAGATAAGGTATAGGGTTAGTGCTCAGAGAAGAGGCAGCATCAGGGTTAGGGGTAGCACCCATTAGTATAGAGGTGTGGTTTTGTGGATGGCAGGCAAACATTTGACATCTTTAAAAAACAATGATGATCCAGAAGGGACCAGAATGTAAGAAAATACTGATGCTGCTGCTTTTGGTGGGTCTTGATTCAGAGAAAGCATTCATCAAATGGAATTTTATGAGTAGGGTAATGGAAGCATTTGCATTCCCTGATACAATACACCTGTATATAGTTCTTTCTTATCATCAACATTGGAACCTATGTCACATTTAAGACTTTTTATTTAAACAAAAACACTCAAAAAAAAAAAAAACTAACATACTCCCATAACCTGTTAATACAAACCCACATAACTATGCACAGCTTCAAATAATGAAGTTTAACCAACCTAATAGGAACATTTGTGTGAAATGGATGGCTGCTAACACATGCCCTAATTAATTTGAAGTCCAGGTTACCCATGTTAAAATGCATGCTATTGCCTGTTCTTCTGCTTACACTAATTAGTGGCTGATCCTTTTTCATCTTTAATGTGAAAACAACTTGCATGCTTTCAGAAATTAACTTTTAGCCTTGAAGAAACCAGTTTTATGCCTTTTACTGCCCTATTTTCAGCTTGTCTCCATGGAAAGGTAAGAAAAAAAGGAAAATGCAGTGCTCTGCTGCAACCTGAAAGACAAACTGAAACATTTATTGCTAAAGGAAAGTTTTTCATTATATTCATGTGTTTTTATATTTACTTGTTTCCAGTTAAATTTGTTATTATATTAAGCCAAGGGCCTTAAGCCAGACATTCACCTATGCAAAAGCAAGAAAAAGCATATCAGCTCTAGATATATTATGATATGTGAACTTTTACATCCCATCCCCCACCTCAGCAATCCAAGATTACAGCCTACTAATTTAAAGGAGTACAACAGGTTTCTCTAATGTATTCCTCAACTTCACGGTCCTTTTCCTCCCTATTTACATTGTCCTCTGTAAAGCAACAACAATAAAGCATTTACAATTTTTATAATTCCCTTACTTCTGTAACAGAAGCCTACCTTCTCATACTGTGATGGTTTCACTTACAAAATGATTCTCTCACGTTTGAATAAAGCTTGCTGGAGTTGCCCAATTACTGACATCATCGAGGCCAGGCAGTGCAGGTACTTTTTTTTTTTTTTTAATCAGTTCCCTCCACCAAAGTGACATCACCACAGCCGTCATCTGATTCTAACTAAAATAATAAGACCCACCCATTCTGTGATGGCATGGCTCCCTTGTCCTTCCCCCAGCCTGAGTGCTGTTCATTTTATTCAGTAGTAGTGTAGTAACATCGATGTTTGGAAACACAGAAATTTGGTATGCATACTTGTACATTCTGCACGGCAAATGATGCTTAGGTGGTGTATCGCTTGCATACTTCTCTGTTGTATTTGCACCAGATACTGCTATTGTGCAGTGCGGGAAAAGAAAGATTAAAACATTACCCTGGTATCAGAGGTGGCAGTGCAACATATTCATAGTGGCTTAACATGAGAGTAGCTCTAAGCAAGCACCATGTGAAACCTGAACAAGCACCTAGAATTATTCAGTGCAGCTTCCACACCTTAAGTCTGAAAATGAATTCACATACTCACATGAACAGGAGTAGCTGCATATTGATGGCTAAAGGTGTATGGGCATGTTGGGTGGTTAATACACTGCAAAACCGGTATGTAATGGTGGCGATATTTGGAAGGCATGAGCAAACACACCAGTATATTAAAGCCATAGCACCAACTGAACTGGAGGCTGGCAAATAGATTTAGTAAGAGATTTTGTCCATGCACAAATATTTCAACAGTGATTCTTTGCAGTGGCATCCATTATCTGATTCAAGGTAAGTTAACATTGATGTTCTTTATTTAAAAAAAAATCAATAAAAACTTTACTTTGTTATAAGTGACTTCTGGACACAAGAAAAAGGAAGGGGAAAATATAGCAATGTGGTTTGTACGTACAAAGACAAATCCAGAGACACTGCAAAAGTTTTTTTTTTGCAAACCAACCAGTGGAGTAAAAACATATGAAGGCAAACACTGCATACCAACACACTTTGCACATGTAAATCTCAATTTTTAACAAGGTGGAAGCATGAAGTGATACCTTAACACTTAAATTAATAAAGATCTAAACTGGTTAATAGTATAAATGTTTTATTCTTTAGCTCCTTGGTGCAAGACCTTACTGGATGTGATTGCAGTCAAGTAAAGCCATGGCTATAGTGCAGCAAAAAAATGTCCCCTCTAACAAAAGAAATGCTAGAGCAAAGATTAAATTACATGAGTCAAGCACCCTGCTGAGATCTGCCAAATAATGGAATTACCAGGTCAAATTACCCTCAGGACTTTGACAGCTAGGGAAGCTAAGTGTTATGGGGGAGGGGAGAAGTAAATGGACTGGAATTCATTGTTTCACAAATTAGTGCCATTTAAACTAAATTAGAAAAAAAGGCAGCAGTAAACAGCACTTTGAGTGTGTTCTGTGGCATTTGCACTGTTTCTGTTTTAAGTAGTCATCCAGCAGCAGGGAATGTTACTTACACTGTTCTATTTTACTCAGTACTTTGTACGCATGCAACATCTATGAAATGACTGGAACTTTAGGCAAATGGAGGCCTGCATGATGTAACATTTTTGAGCCAAACAATGATTTCTGGGATAATGGATGGCAACCTGATTTATCCAAACCACGTCAATATGCCAACCTCCAGGTGGTCAGAGTCTAGAATTACATATAAAAATATTTAAAATCCTGTAAATAATCCCAGAGTGCTGTTAAAGTGTAGGAACCATCATGCCATGATGTTTTAAACATGTTTTTTGAGTCTGTGGGTGCGGTACTCCTTTAAACATCCTTTTGTCTAGCTTTTCTTCTCTTTTTGCTTTGTAATGCACACATTTCTTAATACCCAAAAGAAGAAAAATCAAGAAGAGAAAGAAGAAAAGGCATCTGTTTACTGTAGTATCGCATACAAGAACAACTAAAAATACTTCACTATAAAATATGCAATTTGTACTGTAAAAAGTTTCGTAGAAATACTGTTGAGAACAGAATTACAGTTAATTTTTCTCCTCGTCTTCCCCTCCCCCAGAGTCCTTCCAAACATCAATGACATCAAGTGAGGCAAATGATTTTTAGTTCCCCACAAGTTTAACAAAGTCAAAAAAGTCCACTCTTTCCAATTATTTTTATGCAGTCCTATTTCATAAATGTGAATGATGCTTTACAGTCTGACATTTATTCACTAAATTTCATGTTGCTGGTCTTCTTTGTATTCATCTACATCTCCCAACTCCAGATTCCAGTTCAATTCCAAAGTACCCCCAATTTTTCTGTCAACTTCTGTGCTCTTCTCTGTCTTTCAGGCATTTTCCTTTGGAACAGTGAAGAAGGTTTCCATGTGCTTTATTATCTGAAGAATGAGAAACAGAGTCTCCTTCTGCTTCATGAGTCACTTTTTATTGGTCAAACTTTTGCATTTCCTCCACAGCTTGTTCTGCATCACAAAATTACTTTGATCTTCCAAGAAAAAAATTATCTGAAGATAGATAGATACAGCAGCTTCTAGGAAATCCAAGGAGAAAAACAGTAAATATAGCAGTGAAGCAACAAGGCAGCAGTTGAATCATAAAACGACATTTATTATAACAGTGTTTTTTTAAGCGCTTTCACTAATAGCTTCTTCAGACCAACAAAAGACACACACACATTAAACGCTCAATTTAAATCTAAACATTCAGCCAATCAAATCATAGAATCAATTAGTGTAAACATCATCTTAAAGTCAAGACTTCTTACAATAGTCCATATTAAAAAAAAAAAATATATATATATATATATATATATATATATATATATATATAAAATCCTACTTTAATAAGAATCAAAAACTTGTAAAATTATATATATATATATATATATATATATATATATATATATATATATATATATATACAAGAATGCATTAATAAATAGCTATTCTTCTAGATTTAAGGCTAGGTCTCAGAGATGCTTTTTTATTGACACCAAGACCCTTATCAGCTCGAAGTCTTAAAATCCAGTTCACCTCTTTACTATCAGTGAAGTTCCTGACATCCCCATTCACAGCTTCTTCTTCTTTTCTTTCAGCTGTTCCCATTAGGGGTCACCACAGCAGATTATCTGTTTCCATTTCTTCCTGTCCTCTGCATATTGCTCTGTCACACCAACCACCTGCATGTCCTCTCTCACCACACCCATAAACCTTATCTTAGGCCTTCCTCTTTTCCTCTTACCTGGCAGCTCCATCCTTAGCATCCTTTTCCCAATATGCTCATCATCCCTCCTCAGCACATGTCCAAACCAACTCAATCTTGCCTCTCTGACTTTGTCTCCAAACCGTGCAACCTGAGCTGACCCTCTAATATACTGATTCCTAATACTGTCCATCTTTGTCACACCCAGTGCAAATCTTAACATCTTTAACTCTGCCACTTCCAGCTCTGACTCCTGCCTTTTTGTCAATGCCACTGTTCCCTACTCTCACTACAGATCACAATGTCATCTGCAAACATCATAGTCCATAGGGCCTCCTGTCTGATCTGTCAACCTGTCCATCACCATTGCAAATAAGAAAGGGCTCCGAGCTGATCCTTGATGTAATCCCACCTCTGCCTTAAATGGATATGTCACTCCCACTGCAGACTTCACCACTGTCACACTACCCTCGTACATATCCTGTACCACTCTTACATACTTCTCTGCCACTCCTGACTTCCTTATACAATACCACAACTCCTCTCTAGGCATCCTATCATATGCTTTCTCCAAGCCCACAAAGACTCTATGCAACTCCTTCTGACCTTCCCTATATTTCTCCATCAACAGTCTCAGAGCAAACATTGCATCTGTAGTGCTCTTTCCCGGCATGAAACCATACCTCCCTTCTTAACCTAGCTTCCACTACTCTTTCCCATAACTTCATGCTATGACTGATCAGTTTTATCCTCTGTAGTTACTACAACTCGGCACATCACCCTTATTCTTAAAAATAGGTACCAAAACACTTTTTCTCCACTCCTCAGGCATCCTCTAACTTTCCAAGATTTCAGTAAATAATCTGGTTAAGAACTCCACTGCCATTTCTCCTAAGTACCTCCATGCTTCCACTGGTATGTCATCTGGACCAACAGCCTTTCCATTCTTCATCCTCTTCATAGCTGTCCGTACGTCCTCCTTTCTAATCTGTTTCACTTCCTGATTCACTATCCCCACATCATCCAACCTTCTCTGTCTCATTCTCTTCATTCATCGGCTCCTCAAAGTACTCTTTCCATCTGCTCAACACATTCTCCTCGCTTGTGAGTACGTTTTTTTCACTATCCTTTATCACCCTTACTGCAGCACATCTTTCCCAGCTCTGTCCCTCTGTCTAGCCAATCGCTACAGGTCCTTTTCTCCCTCTTTAATGTCCAACCTTTCCTACAACTCTCCATATGCCTTATCCTTAGCCACCTCTCTCTTTGCCATGCTCCTCATCTCTTTATACTCCTGTCTACTTTCTTCATCTCTCTGACAATCCCAATTCTTCTTCACCAGCCTCTTCCTATGTATACTCTCCTGTACTTCATTCCACCACCAGGTCTCTTTGTCCTCCTTCCTCTGTCCAGATGTCACACCAAGCACCTTTCTAGCTGTCTTCCTTACCATCTCTGCTGTAGTTACCCAGGTATTCAGTAACTCTTCACTGCCCCCCAGTGCCTGTTTTAACTTTTTCCTGAACATCACCTCACAATCACCCTTTTTTAACTTCCACCATTTGATCCTTGGCACTGCTCTCACACTTGTCCTCCTCTTCTTGATCACCAACGTCATCCTACAGACCACAATTCTATGCTGCCTAACTACACTTTCTCCTGTCACCACTTTACAATCTCCAGTCTCCTTCAGAATGGCCCTCCTGCATAGGATATAATCCACCTGTGTGCATCTTCTTCCACTCTTGTACGTCACCCTGTGTTCCTCCCTCTTCTTAAAATATGTATTCACCACAGCCATGTCCATCCTTTTTGCAAAATCCACTACCATCTGACCATCTGCATTCCTCTCCTTAACACCATACCTGCCCATAACTTCCTCATCCCCTCTGTCCCCTTTACCAACATGCCCATTGAAATCCGCTCCAATCACCAGTCTGTCACCCTTGGGTACAATCATCACTTCGTCCAACTCACTCCAAAATTTTTCTTTCTCATCCATCGCACACCCAACTTGCGGAGCATATGCACTAACAACATTCATAATTACACCATCAATTTCCAGCTTCATAAACATCACTCTATCTGACACTCTTTTCACCTCCAAAACACTCTTAGCATACTGTTCCTTCAGAATAATCCCTACCCCATTTCTCCTCCCATTCACACCACGATAGAACAATTTGAACCTGCCTCCTATACACTTGGCCTTACTCCCCTTCCATCTGGTCTCTTGCACGCACAATATATCAACCTTCCTTCTCTCCATCATATCAGCTAGCTCTCTCCCTATACCAGTCATACTGCCAACATTCAAAGTTCCTACCTTCAGTACCACACTCCTAACCTTCCTCCTCTCTTTCTGCTTTCAGGCATGCCTTCCCCCTTCTCCTCCTTCAGCCAGCAGTATCCCAATTTCTGCCAGCACCCTGTTGGTTAACAGTACTGGTGGCGGTCGTTGTTAACCCGGGCCTTGACTGATCCAGTATGGAAATCTGTACTATTGTCCGCATATGTTATTTGGCAGAGGTTTTACACCAGATGCCCTTCCTGATGTAACCCTCCCCATTTATCCAAGCTTGGGACCGGCACAAAGAAATGCAATGGCTTATGCATCCCCAGTGGCTGGGTTTCACAGCTATAACCATAAATTTAAAAGTATGTGAATCACCATGAGAAATCACATTTGGAGAGTGCACTAATACCAGTTTTTGTTCTAATGCTATAAATGTGCTCGCGGATTTCATCTTTAAAGGGTCTGTCCATTTTTCCTAAATAGAATGAACAGCATAGATCACAAACCGCTAAATAAACCACATGTGATATCTGACATTGAACCTAAATTCCTGACCTGTATCAGGATGTATAAAATATCCATTTGAGTTTATATAAGAACAGAAATTACAGCCATCACATGCATAGGTGGAATCATTAGCGGGTACCAAATGTTCACTTCTTTTCCTAGGGTAACACAACAATCTTTTTAGATTTTGTTTGTTCTTAAATCTGAACTTGGGTACATCACCCACTATTTCCTTAACTATGGGGTCAGCTGTCAAAACACCCCAATTTTTCTTTATAATATTTAATATTGCCTTATTATCACTGGTGTAGAACATAGGATTTTTTATTTCACTATATTTACTACTTACTGTGGTCCCAGCATCTATATTAGATATTTCAGCATAATAAGGATGTGCTGTACTTTTCCTTAGTTCATGTATACCTATAAGTTCCTTTTGAACTTCATCTTCTGTATAACCCCTGTTCTTAAATTTCTCTTTTAAATCAGATAATTCAGAATAGAAGCCTTCTTCTGAGGCATTCAACCTTGACACCCTCATGCCTTGTCCTCATATGATGTTTTTAAATATATATACTGGGGATGCATACGTTGTAAAGCAGAGTATTCCTGTAACACTTTTTCTGTGATCTCCAGTATTATCTAACCCATTCCTTAGACGTTGAACATACACATCCAGATACACCATATTATTAACTGGATATACCATCATAAATTTAAGATATTCAGTGTCTTCATTTAGCTTTTGAAGAAACTTATCTAACTCCCCTCGATCACCTGTCCATATCAGAAAGAGTTTGTCTACAAAACGACGATAAAAGGGTACATATTTCCTATAAAGTTCCATTGGGAACAGTGTGTTAACTTCCCATAATGCTAGGAACATGTTGGCATAGGTATTGGCACACAAGGTGCCCATAGCTACGCCATCTTTTTGTAAGTATATATACTCTTATCAAACAGGAACACATTGTTTTCCAAGACTACCTCTAGGAACAGGCAAATCAGTTCTGTGCATACTTCACTATATCCACTATACCTATTAAGATATTCCTGAATAGACACTACACCTATTGTGTTTGGTTTAATTGTAGAGAGAGATTGGACATCGAGAGTAACAAAATACAATTCTACGTCAGATGGTATAGAACTAGTAAATGTATACAAATCCATCAAAAACTGTTTTGTATCTCTCAGAATGTACTCATTCTTATCCACGACTGGCCTAAGATATCTATATATATGAAGAAAGGTTCTGTAGACCAGCCTCTACCAGAGACAATGGGTCTCATTGGTGGGTTTAGCTTCTAGGAAGTGCAAATAGCTAATTAGCATATATCTGTCCCCTAAAATGCTGCATGTCTTCGTCCAAAATCACTGGGATAGGGCTGTCTCTGAATTCATCTTGTAAACTTCAGGGTACCTTTTCTGAATTTGAGCCTGTATGGAAAAAAGATGAAAAAAAGATATAAAAAATGGAGAGCAATAACACTGGGAACTACAGATTAAAAAGTATTTATGAATATAATACAAAAAAGGTTGGAAAAGGTTTTGGATGAAGCTGTAGGAGAAGGGGTTTTCAGCATCAAGGGGAGAGAGGTGAAGAAAATATAAGTAACCGATATGATTTTGAAAGACAGTAAGGAAGTAAGGCTGTTGACATGATGTGGCAAAGGCTTTTAATAAAGTTAATCATAAAGTGATGTGGAAGATTCCAGAGACATACGGGATAGGAGAAACAATTTCAAACGTTATAAAAATGTACTATGAAATGAAATGTGTGAAAGTTATGGTACACAGGTAACTGGGAGGAAAGATAAAAAATAGGAATTAAACAATAGAGTATGGGTCTATTTGTACTGGTAATAAATGCAGTAATTCAGACATGTATGTTTAAAGTGAAATAAACAAAATGAGGGATGGGAAAAGGATTTAGAATACAAACATGTCTGTCATATGCAAATAAGTTAGTGATTATAACAAAAAAATAAGGTATAAGTGATGCTGTGGTATGAATGGAGGCATTATTGAAGAAAGATGGGTACAGATAAGACAAAAGCAAATGGTTTGGTGAAACTAAAAATAAGTGGAATGTATTATACTATAAAGGAAATAAGTGCATTAGAAGAGAAATTTGGAGAGAGTGAAAATGTAATAGAAAGTACAAAATAACACTGGAAGAATTAAAAGAAATTGCTATCATGGTGGAGAAGTTTAATCTATCATTTGACAAGAATGTCTGTATATTAAATATGTACCTATTAGGAAAACTAACATATTTAGGACAGTGTACATGTTTCAAGCTAAAACGGAGAAAGCTATGTTAGAAATATATATTTTTTTAATTTTATTTGAGAATCAAGATTGAATCCAGTGAAAGCTAGGGTGATATACAATAAAAAAGAAGTAAATTTGAATCTAAAAGAAATCCCATTTTGTACTTAGCATTTATGCATTTTACTGGGAAATAAAATAGGTACAAGAGAGAGACAGAAATAATGGAGAAAATGTTATATGTAAGATATAACAAAGTATGGAAATATGAAGGAGGAAAAGGAGGTGATAAACAATAAAAGATAGAAGGAAAATAATATGAAAATAAAATTACAGGAGGTGAAAATTAATTAGCTTGATGAAAACAGAAAAGTATGGTATAACAATATTATGGATAAATAAGACAGTGTATGGAGAATTAAAAGAAGATTTAAAAACTGCTGTAAAGGATAGTAAGAAAATATTTGAGAATTTTAATCAACTAGGGAATATCTTGTTGAGAATTCTGCTGGATGAGTTAGTTATCAGTTAAAAATAATATCAAATATAAGTTAATGGAAGAAAGAAAATGTAATGAGAGAATTGAGGAAGAAATAACAAAACATTGATAGAAACACTGCATCCATGATTAAGGCCAAGTCCATCCTGTTTAGCTGTTATCATTATCAGTGCATGTGGCCAGACACGTGTGTGAGATGAGCAGCTCCTTGTCACAGCCACACAAAGAATCCATGGGAAGATCATGCTGGACCAACTTGTGGCAGCAGTAAATAGTCAGCATGCATGAGCCTCTGGGGTAGTTGCCTTGAAACTGTGTGCACAGTGGGTACTGCCAGTGTGCATATCTATTTTTGTAACTCAGGGATACATATATCCGGATAATCAAAAAAATCTGTGTTAAAGAATCCCATATACTATAGTAAGAAACAAAATATTTTTAATAGTATATGTTAAGCACTTTCATCCTGAAGTGCTCAAGACAGAAGGACATGCAGAGAGACAAATTGGAGCTTGTTGTGCCTTTGCCAAATACAGGTACTCTAACCCTGAGTGGAATCCTGCTTTTGCCTAGCATGATGCCCAGATACAAAGAGAAGATAACTGGTTTTAACAATGGGCTTTATGCAGAGAAATATGTTGTGGAAGGAAGAGAAGCATGTCTTTGGTAGAAGGGCAGATGTGATAGCATTGCCATAGAAACTTACACATAATGCACACAAGACTGCAAAGGGAGGTTGTGACAAATCCACGGATGCAGAAGACAATGGAGAAGGATGTATAAGACACATACACAGGTAGAAAATTAAAGTACTTAAAACGTGAAAAACACATAGGACAGGAGGGGTACAAAAAAGCAACAAGATTTATCAATTGAAATCTGTTATAACATGAGATGGTTTGGTCATTGTACCTATACTACAATGCAGATGTCAAAAAAAACACACCTACAACCCTGAGTGGATTTAAACCCATTACTCTCTTCACCAACATTTTACCAAGCATTTCATTTATAAGGAAGCAGTCATTCTGAAGGCGTCAGTGGAGCACATGACTAATGACTGCTATGCATTTACAGAATGAAAGCAAAAAAAAAAAAATTACAACCCTGAGGAGGATTTGAACCCTCTGCACTGACAGTGGACCCAGCACTTCATTTACGAGGTAAGCTACAGAAGTATTAAAATGAAGGCATGAGTGAAGCACATAGCAGGTGACTTATAAATTCACAGAATTGTAAGCATAAAAACATGCAATCCGGAGGAAATTTGAACTCACAACTCCTTTCAATTACTCTCTATTAAGCACTGCATTTATACAGTAAGCTTAGAAGCTGTCTCGTACTGAAGGTGAAGCACATAGCATAAAAAAATGCATCCTTGAGAGGTATGAACTCTCAGCTCTTTTCAGTTAGACTCAAGTCAAGCACTGCATTTACAAGGGTAGCGAAAGAAGCAGTCACACTTGAAAATATAAGCTTTAACTTATTTTGCATTTGCAAACATGTGCAATGATGCTCAGCTCATTTGTACAACTGATAGCAACTGAGACCAATATACATAGTGGGTGACAGTGACTGGATTTAAGCACTGTTGAAAAGTGAGCAGTGGCATTATAGGTGGTTGTATATGGGCACGCATGGTGCCTTTCATGCCCCATTGCACAAAGTACAACCACAGAAAGAGAAGTGATTTAGAAGCACTTCGGGCATGTGTTTGTAGTGTGTTTACTTTTTGACCAGATTAAAGACTGGAAATGGGAGTATAAGAAAGAGATGGAAGCAAGCAGTGAGCAGAACAGAAGATGAGAAAATAAGGAGTGAACAGGATGGAGATGTGGACGGAGGGATATATTTTTAAGTGGGAGAGATGCCTGTGTTGTATTTAGGAAGATAATGGTAACTTAAGGAAGGAAAGTAAGGGAAGAGGGTTACGTTAGGCAGCAAGGGAAGACATGTGACTGACGGGATGTGCAGTAACACAATGCTGAGGGAGACATTAGACAAACAGAGGGAAGGCAATGGTGAGGTCCAGGCTGAATAACTAATCGAGGCGAGTTGGACACAGTGGAGAGAGTTGGAAGATAGGACTGGGAATTTGCAGCTGCAGTCTCTGCCAACCAGAACCCAGTGGGTGATTGCTCATCAACTTCCATACTGTCACCAGTGGACCATGGCTCACACTGTGGTATTAGACTGGGCAGGAACTCAACTCAATGAGTTGCCAGAACAGGTTCTCCATTTGGTCGATTCAGGCATCCAACCACCTTTCTGTGATATCTGCAACCATCTCTGCCAGTTGCTGATAGGTGAAAAATGCACCACCTCCACTTACACTGATACTGGCAAGTAAAAGCATACTGGTTACTGATACAGGGCTATCTGAAACAGGTAGTGCAGGTAGGGCAAGAGGTGTGCAGGCAATTGTGGCAGGATGGGACGGAGATGTGTTGGGTGCTTTTGATGATGGTGGCAGAGCTAACTGTCCTCAGTAGGATGTGTGCAGGTCATTGTCATTGTAGTGCTGCATATAATAGTAAAAGAAATGGAGATAAAAAAATAAAATAAGTTTATGTAAGAGTGAGGATAGTGATAAAGGGAGATGGATACAAATACAGTGAAAAACTGAAGTTGTTACAATGTTAATACTGATAACACAAATATATTGCACTTGTTGAATCATAAAATACTCATGAATACAACAAGCCTGTTTGTATATAAAAATGTGTGTGCGGGGGCTGAACCTACAGCCATCATCATTTGTAGTCTGACAGACAGAGAATTAACAGGAGGAGCATTTAGGCAGACCAGTAGGTGCCTAGATGACAGTTCTGATGTCTGCAACTTATGTACATATAAAAAAAAAAAAAAACATGCTGTTGAGACATTTACATATTTCATTCACAGGTGATAGGCACAGGAAATAAACTTCTATTTTATATTTAAAAATGCCCAATGAACTATTAATGCTGTAGTTATACTAATGACAGAAAACTAAACATGAAATATTTTTCATAATAACACAAATGTGGTGCTGGGACATGGGGTAGAATCGGACACACACAGGCACCTCCACAGTGAGAGAACAGAGCCTTAATATCCTGACTCACTTTCCCACCTATACAAGAGGGTGCCTGCAGAAACACACTTATAACATTGAGCACGCATACTGCTACCTTTGAGCTATACAAGTACTGACAGTAGTGGCAGTAGTGGATTAATGTTGCACTTTGTTGTAATAAATCCCTGCTACTGTTAATATTAAAAGCAAAATTATACTCACCATGGTGCTCTCTTACATGCTGCAATCTGCTTCTGTACAGCTCCTTATTCCTTTCAATCTCTTCGGAGCCTACAGATGGCATGCAGTGGCAGATTGTATTTATACCTAAGGTAAGTTACACTTACAGTACTGAGGTGGTTACTGCTGTTTGTCTTCACCCCCCCCCCATCAGCACAGGAGGTCAGGATTGCTGCACATCATATCACTGTAATGGTAATGACACAGTTCCTCCATGTGTGGGATGCCAGTGACATGGGTGACAACCTGAACCAAACTATTTCAGGCTTCAGCCTTATACTGAGGCCCCCTTAATAGCCCTCATGCAGGAGGCTCAGGCTATAATCCTTACGTAGTAGGTCCACTAATATTTTGGACTACTACTCACATCATTTCTGTTCTCTAAAAGGAGTATTGCCTCTCCTCCGGCTATGATGCCTCATCTTAAAGAAACTTAAGTCAAAAATGGCAAGGAATTGACACCCAAATCATGTCTTCAATGTCCCATCTTTTGCAGAATGATGTGCATCAATGGACACTTCAGTTGCTTGATGGATGCAACCTTAGAAAATATAGATACTCTATTATGGCTCACATTGGCAGCTTAAGGTATGAAATTTGGCAGTCCTCAATGCCAGTGTACACTATGCAGGCAACATGCTCTACAGTGATTCTATTTCCAGATGGTTAAATATCGAATTGGCTTTTCATCCCTCCTAAAAGTATAAGCTGACTGTACATCCTTAGTGCTGCCTGCAAGGACCCCGGCATGTGCATGACATTAAGTAGAAAGCTGCACAATGATTACAAGAGTAACTCCTTTCACAAATTGAGGAATTCAGAAAAAATAGTAAGCTGAGTCATAATTAACATACTTATCATGCCCAGACAGGTGAATCCACATGATATAAGTGAGACGAGAAGCACTGAAGAAAACACTGCTGTTATAGTTTGAATCCTGCCAAGGGCGACTTTGGACAATTCTTTCAGCTTAAGAAAGACATAGGTGCCAAACCAGGGATGAAGTTCTTGTTCCCCATCCAATCCAACTGTCCAAGTTACACTTGAATTGGGTTAAAGAGGCTCCACATCCATGTGAAGCATAGTTCCTCCCTAACCCAGTTCAAGTGTAAGTTGGACAATTGGATAGGGATTAGGAAATTCATCCCTGGTTTGGCCTTATGTCTCTAATGGACACAGGCAGCCTGTAAATGGTTCATCTCCCAGGGCCCAGTTTGTACATGTTTCATCACCTAAACCCCTTACACTTGTCAAGGGTACCAGAACTTGTTAGAGATTTGGAATGCATGGCTAGGCTTAAAAAGGCTCTTCTGGTTGTTGGCCTAGTAAACACCTATGAAACTATAAAATAACTACTTGTATAAGGTAACTGCTACTTCTTACAAAGTCATTCATTTGTAATACACATGCTTTTACCTGCTCTTGAATTTGCTGCCTATAAGCGATATCAGTTTCTCAGTACATTTAAATCTACTGACCAAAGTGTACTAAGAAGAAATTGCAAAAGGACAGCAATTAGTAGCTTGCAAGATTGTTAAGTTGAATGGGAGTCACACCGCAGAGCTCATATTCAGAGTACTGTTGAATATTACTTTAGTGTTATATGCACATATGTCATTAACTACAATATTTGTAACAGTGCTAGTATAATGGTCATGTGTCCTTGATCACTTGCACTTTTGTGATTGTTTTTTGGGGGATATGTAGCCTGTAAACCCAGATGCGTGATATTTACTTAGAGTGTGGATACAGATATCCAGCTGTCAGGCATAACTATACTAAACCATATGGCCTAGGAGTATATCAGCAGTATTAGGATTTGTAAGGCCCATGCAGGAACAGGGCTTTGAATTCCACTGTTTTCCATATCAACACAGCAATGCCCAAAAAACAGGGCACACACAAAAATAGGTTATTGTATCTGTTGTGCAACTGAAACCCACCTGTAAGCCCAAATTCCCCAGTGTTGCAAATGAGGTGATACACCAGGTTTTCCGTCTCCATGGCCAATGGTTATTTGATATCCATACAGCCAACCTGTCCTACTATGATGGTGTCTTGGCAGAGAATGTCATCAAAGTGAATCCTATGGGTGGACAGGACTGTGGCTATAGCATGGCTCACCTCAGGGCCGCAGATATGATCAATGGTGTGACCAACAGAAAATAAGTTGTGGCACAGGAATGTAGGGCAATAGGTGGAGGGGGTCAATGAGTGAAACACCTCTCTTGGAGATGGGGAAGGTCCTGGCCTCTTATAAAGATATTGCCATCCCCACAGAGTCCCATGGTGTGGTGCTCGATGTTGGGGCAGAGCTGTCAGGACCTGGGAGTATTAACTGTAGATGCCCAGGTATGTAGTCCTATTTCAGTGTATCAATACCTGCAAGTCTTCATTACCTGTTCTGTAAAACTTCATTAAATCTGTTTGACTTATGTCAGGTACTTTGGGGGTTCAACAGTCATCATCATCTTCTGCACAGGCTATGGCCATTGGTATTATTTTTATTATGTTTATACTTATAAAACTCTTAGATGCATGACTAGTTTTGGTGCTGGTCATATTTATAGTGGATATTTTGTGCTTTGGTGTATTCGCAGGTGACTCTGTTTACCACTGTGGAACCACCTGTGTCTGATGAAGGATCTGAGGCCTCTGATAATAATGGTGGTGATGAGTTGCCACAGCAAATGGGAATAGAGTGTGTGTCTGACACAGGGAATGTGACCACTGAATCTTCAACACAGACCATGGGCAGAGTCTCTATGCCTATGGGCACACAGGCTACCTAGATATCACAGAGCAGATAGTTGATAGGGACACTCTTGATCAGGGAAGTATATTGACCCCCAGCAGACAGATGTCTGAATCTGCCCCTAGCAGTCATGGGCAGAGAGGTTTACACAGGGGATGTGGTAATGGTGCTCGCTTGAGAAGTGGTTACCCCCCTCCCACTGAGGTTGGAGTATCAGTGGCTACAGCCCAATGTATGTATGTATATAGAAAAAACAGCTGAAACTCACAGATTTAGGAAAAACAAAAAACACTACCGCCACAGAAAGGAAACAGTAAATGAGCGCTTTCTTTCATGTTAGTCCTCAGATAAATTATCATAGTATTAATATTTAAATATATAAAATAGACCCTCCCTTACTTAATGACATCACATCCTTAATAAAAATCAATGATTCCATTAAACCAGTAAAATAAAATCATTTAAAAACCATGACTGGTTCAAAAATACTGCCGTAGAATTTTTTCTCTAACTTGTATCCAGAATAACTTTAAGCTATTTACTTTCACAAAAGGGAAGAATAAATGAAGCTTGTTAAACAAAAAGAAGCTAAATTAAAGAAAAGACAACAAACTAGCTGTTAATGTGAATGGCAGTTCCTTAAAATATTAATTAATTCATGCATCTTTAAGGGTACCCAGAAGAGATACAAAACTTCTAATAAATATGTTTGCAGTCCACTAATACAGTATTCAAACCAGTTCAACATTAGTTTCCCTGTCTGGCCAGTGCTTTACATTTAAGCAAGCAACTTATTGAATGGTGATCATTTATTCCTGGAAAACTACTAGCATCTAAATGAATCTGCCATCTTAATTCCTTTTGTTCTAAATGCAACATCCAAGGTTCACTTCTATCATTCATTACTACATTATCAATAGCCATGAACTTGAAAGTCTGTCCTTCATTTTGCTGGACATGCCTTGCTAGAGCATTATTCAGATTGATCCTCCTGATGGTATAATTATGCTCAGATTCTGCCCCGAACCCTACGTTTGGTCTCCCCACATAGAAGAAAGGACATTGTTCACACAAGATGACATATACTACAGCTCTGGATTCACAATTAAATTTACCTTTTTCTATATAAGTTCTTTCACGAATAGTAAAAGAAACACCTACATTTATGTATTTGCAGTGGGGACAAAAAACTAATTTCCTCATGCCTGGGAATTTCTTTATCATGTTTCAGTGGGGGATCCCCTATTCTCCAAAATGTTCTTAAAGTCGAGTCCTCTTCAGTACACTATTGATGGTTTATTCCTAATTTACTCTGGACAGTAATATCCTGATTAAAAATAACCCAGTTTTTATAAAGAATATCCTTAATTTCTTTAAAATTTGTTCTAAAGGTACTTATATATGCTATCTCCTCTTTCCTGATTTGGAAGTAATATTAACCAATCCATTAGCTTCTATTGTCCTCCCAGATAGTTCAGTAGAAATTGTCAATATACTATCCCGTTCCATAGTAATTTTATTCAAAATAGGTTTAAAGATACTGTCTGCCCTTTTATTTTTTACTTCCTCTACCACTTCATTAAGTTGGAGGGGGTAGCTTCTTTTACAGAACATATCCACTAATCTATTAACCTCATCAAAAAACTCAGTGTCCAATGTTACTGTGCAGGCTGCTCTCACAATTTGACCCTTTACTACTAGGCATTTCTGATGGCAGGAGTGAGTACATGCTTTTTCTATAAATTCTTGATGTATAAACTCCATGCAAATTGTCCTCTAGAAGCATCTCTAAATAAGAGGTTCTTTTAATATTAACCAGATGTGTAAAGGATAGAAAATGGGTAGTAATATTAATTAATTCAATACATCCTTCTATATCAGTCTGCTGTCCTTTCCAAATGATAAAAATATCATCCAAGTATCGTAGATAAAATTTAAACCTTTGGTTAAACTCACTATTAAACAAGTAGGTGTGTTTCCGGTGGGCCATGACTATATTTGTGAAGACTGCGCCACAAGGTGAGCCCATCGTCACCCAGCTTCTTGGTAAATAAAATTTTCCTTGAAATGTTATAAAGTTATTCCTCAGAACCAGTTCCAAAAGATCCTCTTCTTCTTCTTTCAGCTTTTCCCGGTTAGGGGTTGCCACAGCGGATCACCTTGTCCGCACATTGAATGGCAGTGGAGTTTTACGGTGTCGAGTTGCCAGCCCGGCGCCCAACCTTCCACAGAAGGCACACTCACACACACACCTAGGGCCAATTTAGAGTATCCAATCCACCTGCAGCATGTCTTTGGGATGTGGGAGGAAACCGGAGCACCCGGAGGAAACCCACATGACCACAGGGAGGACATGCAGACTCCGCACAGAAGGCACCCCAGCCGAGGATTGAACCGGAGAACCTCTTGCTGTGAGGCGGCAATGCTAACCACTGCACCACCGTGGCCGCCCATTTCCAAAAGATCCTCTACCAAGTTTATTTTATTTTGGATGGCACCTCTTTTTTCAAGAAATTTGCAGAATTACCTATATTCTGCGGAATGGCAATATATAGGTCTTTGACATCCACTGTTATTAATATATCCTTTGGGTCAAAGTCAAGGTCATTGCTTTTTTCAAGAAAACTCCAGGAATCTTTACAGATTTGCTTTCCATTTTCTAAATATGCCTTTAATTTGATATCCAAAAAACTTGGCACAAGCCGAAGTGATGCTATTTTGACCATCGGCTATTGGTCGTAATGGAGGATTATTTAAATCCTTATGGAGTTTGCAAACTCCAAAAAATTAATGGTGGTATTGGTGCTGTCATGTGTAAATAATTATACAATTTTAAATCAATCTTCTGATCAATAAATAAATCATGATTTGACTATTAATTCTGCTGTAAGCCCCATTAAGTTCACTGTTTGCAACTTCCCCATAGGTGTCGGTCTCCATAATTTCAAACATACCCCTATTATAATCATAAAAATCCATCGCCACCAACCCACTCCCTTTATCTGGTTTCATATATCTCACTTTTTGTTGTTTAAGAAAACTCAAAATATCCCATTCTTCTTTTTCAAGATTTGAAAAGTTAGAGCCTGTCATTTTATTATGAAAAATGTTTTTAAAATCAAGCTCACATGTCTTTTCCTATAATTGAACCAATGGACATAAGGGCAGATTAAATGTGCTTGTAATCTGAAACTCATCACTGCTAACAGCCACATCTTGCATTAATAAACTTATGTTAAGCTTCTGTAAATACATTTTGAAGTCCATTATAATGTCCTCAAAACTTTTCATCTTTCAGGGAATAAATGTTAAACCCCTAGAAAGGATGTTGACTGCTTCTTTGCTTATTGCCGTTTCAGAAAAATTATATACATTGAAATCTTTATTAGCATTCTTCACTATAACGCACCCTCCATTCACCCAATTCTCAGGACTCAACGTCACATCACTTCGTCCTACAAAGATTGGTTCACCCTCCTCTGAATCCTCCTCCATGATTGGTTGGTTTGTAGGCCCTGATATGGTGTATTTGGTCGTTATTGGGTGTGGGTAAAAAACCTGTTTGTTTTGTTGATTCTGTTCTCTTACCTATCAGAACGCCTCAATGGTGGATTATCATTACCATTCCCTACAAAAGTAGTTTCTTGTTGTCACTAATTATTAGTAAAATTATGAACTGGTTCCAATTCCTCATGGTTAATATTACTACCTTGAAAGGGAAATTTTATTTATTTTTTTTTATTTATTTGCAGTTGGTTTACCAGGATAGTCCATTGGGCCAAAATGAACCCATTTTCAATGGAGTCCTGGGGAGAAAAGCTCCAAACAATCGAGGTTACAGTAGGTTATAGATGATAATTATACAATTGTAAAAGATTCAAGCAAACAATTACAAATAGTACAGCAAACATTACAAATAATACAAACTAGTGATGAAACTTACAGATGATACAGACTAAAAAAGGAATATTGCAAAGTAAATGATGAGAAGTCATTACAAATTAGGAATCATACACTTAAGAGGTACAGTGTAGTGTATTCTTGCAGATACCATAATAATAATAAGAATGTATGAGTTAGGAGAAATGATAAAGGGAAATTACTGGTGTAAACAGGGGAAAGAAAGGAAGATGGAAATTGCCAGCATTAGTTATGTGGGGTGGGAGCAAGAGCATTCCCACTGGGATACTAGATGTGAATGAAGGGATTTTTTGAAAATAAAATGGTTAGAGGTGATACGAATGGATGGTGGTAGGGAGTTCCAGAGGCGTGCTCGACCATACAATAGAAGATTTTTGCCTGGGGGACGAGTTAGTTTGTACACTTCTAATAGATTTTGGTTGTTAGACCTTAATACTCTATCAGGTAGGTGCATTTTAAAGGCAGAGGAAAGGGAGGGACAGAGGGAGGGGTTGAAAATGACCTTGTGTGCAAGAGTTAGTTGAGTATAGGTGAGATGATTGGGTAGTTCTAGCCATTTTAGTTTTTGGAGAGAGGAACAGTGGTGGGTGGAGGACTTATGGCTGGTAGCAAACTTGGCGATTTTGTTGTAGCAAGAGGAAAGTTGTGTTTTCAGATAGGACTGTAGATTAGTTAGAAGTGGAGCTCCATAGAGAAGGGAGGGGATAAGAAAGGAAGTAGAGAGAGTGATTTTAGTGGCAGGTGTAAGGTAATGATTTTGCCGATAGAGCATACCTAGTTTTTGATGGGTTTTTTTGATATTTAGTTGTAAATGGGAGTTGAATTTGAGCTGGTTATCAATTTGGACCCCAAGTAATTTGGTCTCTGACACCAGCTCCAGAGGTGTGTTATTTTGACTAGTAATAGAGAATGTGTTTATATCGAAAGAGGTGACTTTAGAGGGGGTAAATACCATTAATTTGGTTTTAAAAGCATTGAGTGCAAGGTGATTTCTTTTCATCCATTGCTCAGTGGTTGAAAAAGCATCTTGAGTAAGTTTTAGGAGTGTAGGGATAGATGTGGCAGAACAGATAATAGTTGAATCATCTGCATATTGGATGCTGTTTGAGAAAGGGATAGAGTTGCGGAAATCATTTATAAATATGTTAAAGAGGAGGGGACCCAATATGGAGCCTTGGGGAACTCTGGTTGGGGTATTAAGAAATGAGGAGGTGGCCTTTTTTCCATTTTACTGCTTGATATCTATTGGATAAGTAGCTGGAGAACCAGTTCAAAAATGAAGGAGATAGGTTAAGTTTTGAGAGTTTAGTTAAAAGCAGGCTGTGTGAGATAGTGTCAAAGGCTTTAGAGAGGTCAAGTAGTAGGGTAGAAACAATAAGACCAGAGTCCCGGGCTTTGTTTACAGTTTCAAGGAAGGAGAGGAGGGCTGTCATAGTGCTGTCACTTGGTCTGAATCCATGTTGTGTGGGAGTTAGTAGGTGATTATCTAAGAGATGTGGTAGGAGTTGAAGTTGGATACACTTTTCTAGGAGTTTAGAGATGGGAGACAGGATAGCGATGGGGCGGAAATTAGTAACATTGTTATTGTTGCCACCTTTATGTAAATGTATGATAAAGGCCTTTTTCCAGATTTGGGGAACTATACTTTCTTGGATAGAGCAGTTGATTAGAATGCTAATGGGGTAGGCAATTGCTTCAGCAGCTATGCTAAGAAAGTAAGAAGGGATATTATCAGTACCATTAGTGCATGGCTTCAGTGTCAGAAGGAGTTTTTTTATAGTAGAAGTGGGTATAGGTTTTAATGAGAATAGTGGGGAGTGTGAAGAGGGGGTATTAGGAGGTGAAGAAGATGAGGAGGAAGTGAGAGTAGGAGAAGAGGTGGAGGGTAGAGAGTTAGTGGATAAGAGTGAAGGAGTGGTAGCAGTGCAGGGTAGAGTGTTGGTAGGGGAGGATGGGGGTGAATTGGAGAATGTGGTGTTAGAGAATGAAGAGGTTAATTTGGAAATAGATTCAATGAAAAAAGAGTTAAATTGGGTAGCTAAGTCTGTATCAGGGGCATTAGGGTCTTGTGGGGGTGTCTGGTTTGCTGGGGTTAAGGAGAGTAGAGATACATTTATAGAATTTCTGAGGATTTGTTTTGTTATTGTTTTGGAGTATGGAGAAGTAATTTTGTTGATCAGAGATGATGAGCTTTTTTACTTTATTTCTAAGTGTTTTGTATTCATTATGGATGAGGGGGGGTCCTATTTTTCTGGTAGTGTGCCCAGACTTTATCTCTGTGGCGCATGGTTGCTAGTGTGTTTTTGGTAAGCCAAGGGGCAGTTTTAATTTTTATTCTCTTTGTCCTTAAGGGAGCATGGAAGTCTAGCAGTTTTAAGAATGTTGAGTTGAAGTGGGCAACTGCATTATCTAGAGATAATGTTTTTAGACAATTCCAGTTTATTGCTTTTAGAGAGTTAGAAAAGGTTGATGGGTTAAAGTTTTTTTGGTTACGGATAGTAATATAATTATGGGTGCGATGTAGGAGTAAGGGGAATCGATGTGTGAAGATGGGTATGTGGTCACTAAGAGGGTCGGGAAGAGTACCACTGTCAGAGAAATAATGGGGATGAGAGACTAAAATCCAGTCCAGAATACTGCCGCTAGAGAGGTTTTTTGAGGGGCGTGTTATAGAGTTGATTAGCTGTGAAAAATTGTAGAGGTTGATGTTAAGTGGGTTTGTAGGAGACTGAATGGAGGCCCAATTAATATTTATGTCTCCTAAGATTATTGTTTCATTGCTAATGTTGTTGGAGAGCCAGGAGAGGATGTCTTCGAGTGTGGAAATATTGTCTCCTGGGGGGATGTAGAGGGAAGCTATATATATGTGCTTGTGTTTGTTAACTTGAAGTAGTGTTAGGAGTAGTTCAGCATTATTAAATTGAGGAGTATGTTTGTTATAGGAAGTAACTGACAAGAAGGATGAGTATAGGAGGGCTACTCCTCCCCTTTTTTTGTGGGACCTGTCTTTTCTAATGATAGAATAGTTTGGTGGAATTATTTCAGAGCCTTTTATATGGGGTTTTAACCATGTTTCTGAGATGGATAGGATGTCAAATTTATTATGTATGAGCCAGGCATGGAGGTTTGGGATTTTGTTAACTATACTTTGGGAGTTTAAAGAAGTAAGTAATATGGACTTGTCTGTAATGGTTGAGGTGGGGGGGCCCGGGTTAGGATGGATATCACCTGATAATAGGCTGGTAATCAAATATAGGATTGGGTTAGAGAGGTAATTTGGACAGTTTAGAGAATAGATTAGGTTCTATTATGATTTTGAAGGATTTGCTAGTTACTATGGGGGTAGAATGTTTATGAGAGGTGATAAGTTTATATGGAAAAAGTAGAAGGTTTTTTATAGGAAATAGATGGGGAGAAATTGGGGTGTGTGAGTATGAGAAAGAGGAGGTAAGATGGTTAGTTACATGGAAGGATTGTGAGTGGTATGAATTAATGGGCTGGGTGAGGTAGTAAAGATAAGTTAAGTTAAGAAGTAGAAGTAGTAAAAAGGAGATGAATGAGGGTTTTGAAAGCATGATGAAATGGGGCTACTTAGAGGTGCTATGTTGTTGTTGAATTATATGTAGATACGAGAGAGATTTATATGTAAAGGAGCTGGTAAGTACCTAAATAGTGGTGAAAGAGTGGAGAGTTGTGTAAGGATTGGTGAGGATGTGGTTGGGAGTGGGTGTTGAGATAGTAATGGAAACTAACTGGCTAGGTGGGATAATCTAGGAGAGGTGAATGAAGGTTAATTTGGGCGGGAAAAGGGAATAGGTGTTTCCAGTGTGCTGGAGACTGATTGGTCTGGAATGGTAGTGGGTGTGGTTATGGGGTAATAAAGGTAGAGGTGCTGGGGGCGGGTGGAATTTGGGGGCAGGGTAGGGAAGTGGAATGAGCCCGCAGGGCGAACGGAGCGGGTAGAACCAAGGAGGGCAGGAGAGGATCAAAAACCTATCAGTGGAGTGTTGATTGCAGAAGGGTAAGTAGAGGGGACCTGGATATAGTAGGTTAGAATGGGCTATAATGTTTTAAGAGAGAGAGAGAGAAAAAGAAAAGTTAGAGCTTAAAGAGAATACAAGAAGTAAGTGAATTGAAGTCAATATTAGTGGGGAGAGGATGCCATCTAGTGGACAAATGCTGAAGTGCACCTTGGCCCACCAGGGCAATCCCTGGACTAGGTTGGACTGAAGGGAGAAGGGAGCAAGAGTAAATCAGGGAACTAGATGAGGGGGAAGAATGGAGATATAAAAATAAGAGGGGTTTAGGCTGCTGGCTTTCCTGGCAGGGGGCGTACTGAAACACCTAGCAGGGCTTAAAAACTATAGTAGTTCAAGGCTTAGCAGCAGATACACATACTTCCTTAGATTCTTCTGGGAGAAGCTTGGTTCAATTTCCAAAAGGGGATGAGACAGCAGAGTTTGCTATAATTGCTTTGAGCAGTTGGCTGAGCTTGTATTAGATTTAGTTTAGGTCTAGGTGTCCACCCAGGCGTAATCACAGGGGATAATTCAGGGCAAAAAGCTGGAGAACAGGAGAGAAAATTGAGAGAGAAATTGTACTTTAGTAGAATAAAAACACATTATCTCCTAGTAGCAGTAAGCAAAAAATCAACAAATTTCAAAGTAGCAATGAGTTGAAAATAAATCACTTTGGCTAATAGTTTGTTTCAATTAAAAGCAGTTGTTGAGAGTTTAACAGGTCAAATATAAGCTTCTACTCACTTATCTGAAAATACATTAGCAAATAAAAAGGTATTGCACTCATTTATCACTACTAATGAAGGCAACTTGTTAGACATAGGTTGCTAATAAGGATCTGCAATGTGAAGCACAACCAGAGTTGGGCGACAGTAAGACTATGGTTGGGGCCTTTAGTATAGATTGAATGCAGAGCAGAAAACACTCAGCATATTTAACTAGGACTTAAATAAACCACACACTGGAATATTACTCATTAAATGGTCCACTACACTAGCGCAGGTACATAACCCCTGGTTAGAAAGGTTATGGTCTATAAGGAGCTATAGTGGAAACAGGAGCGACTAGCAAATAACATGTAGTAAACATTCAAAAATCACTCAGTTGTACAAATAGGCACAACAAAATAGGCTAGGTAATATTGCAATACAATGTGCCTTATAAACAGCCTTTAAATGAGCACTTTGAGAGAATAGGGCACTTCTTGTAATCCATGTGTGGAAGTTGGCGTTAGCAGAGTACATTTAAAACAGATTCAAAAGCTTCTTAAAACACTCCGTTTTACAAATAGGCACTACTAAATAGGCAGGGCAATGTCGCAGTATTTAATGGATTTTGGATTGGAAATGGATTTTTATAGAGTTGTGATGGATATTTTCTCCCCCATTGTTGAGACACTGGTGGAAGGGGCTAGGCTGTGCCATTAGCATAGTCCACTCGGTCCTTCTGTAGTTTTTATTTTTTTTTCCATTCCTTAAATGTTGCACATGTTGATCGACACTTTTATATATTCTAATCAAACTGATTCTAAATTGTTCATACTGAACATCCTACTTAATGCTTACCTCCAAGAAATTCAATTCATCAACCAATTTCTCAATAAGTATTCCATTATATTAAATAAACAATTCAATGAATTCACACCCTTGCTTATCAAATAATTTTAGCAGGTCCTGATGAAGGGGTAAATTAATTTCAACTCCATTAAGGAACCGCCATTGCCTAAGTCTTTTAAGAACTTGTGTTTTTAAATATTCAAAAAAGTATGCATTCTCTAATTGTAATTTTGTATACTTTAGGAGTTTATAATCCATTTCGTCCAACTTCTTCTGTAGAGCTGATTAAGTTCTGTTGCTGATCTTTCTAAATTCAAATCCTTTGGACAGCCATTCATGTATAGATACATCATAGGAAGCCGCCGTCTCGATTCTATTTCTAATTTGCCCATTACAAAATGTACTATGTTCATGACCTAATTGATCAACTCTTTGAGTTAGCTGCTGGATAACCAAAGTAAGATCCCCAATAGTCCTGTTTAAATCTTCCCCTCCATTTGAGAAAGTAAAGATGGAGAACCAACTTCCACTCCATTAGCCTTAGTGAACAAAACAACAAAAAAACAGTCGAAACTCACAAACTTAGTAAAAATAAACACTACTGCCACAGAAAGGAAACCATAAACAAGCTCTTTCGTTCATGTTAGTACATGAATTTCATCAGATAAAAATGAATAGTTTTACTAGTTTAAATACATGAAATAGACCCTCCCTTACTTTAAGAATCAATGATGTCACTTCCTTAATAAAAAAAAACAGTAAAATAAAATCATTTAAAAACACAAGTAGTTCAGACATACTAACACAAAAATTTTTTTCTTTAACTTGTATCCAGAATAACATTAAACTATTATTTATTTTCACAAAAGGGAAGAATGAAGGAAGCTCCTTAAACAAAAAGAAACTAAATTAAAGAAAAAGACGACCAACTAGTTATTAATGTTGAATGGTAGTTCCTTTAAAATATTAATTAATCAATGTATCTTTAAGGGTACCCAGGAGAGAGTATTTAAAATACAAAACTTGTAATAAATATCTTTGATGTCCACTAATTCAGTATTCAAACCAGTTCAAAATTAGTTGCCCTATCTGGCCAGTGCTTTAAGTTTAAGCAAGCAACTTACTGAATGGTGATCATTTATTCCTGGCCAGCTTCTAGCATCTAAAAGAATCTGCCACCTCAACTCCTTTTTGTTCTAAGTGCAGCATCCATGATCCACCTCTATCATTCATTACTACATTATAAATAGCCATGATCTTGATAGTCTGTCCTTCGTTTTGATGGGCATGCCTTGCTAGAGCATTTTTCAGGCTGATCCTCCTAATGACATAATTATGCTCATAGATTGTTTATCACTCTCTTCATTTGGTTTTCCCCACATAGAAGCAAGGACATTGTTCACACAAGGTGACCTACACTACAGCTCTGGACTCGCAATTAAAATGTACCCTTTATTGTACAAGTTCTTTCACAGATAGTAAAATAATCACTCACTTTTGTATTTGCAGTGGGGACACAAACTACATTTCCTCATGCCCAGGAATTTCTTTATCGCTGTTCAGTGGGGGATCTCGTATTCTCCAAAATGTTCTTAAAGTTGAAGCCTCTTCGGTACACTATTGATGGTTTATCCCTCAATTTACTCTGGACAATAATATCCTGATTAGAAATAACCTGACCCTTTTTTGACATTAATACCCTCCCTCTTACCAGTTCTAATACTTCACATAAATGCACTTTTTATTTCTATGTTCCTCAGCACTCACATTTATGCTCCTCCTTGTGATAAACATGAACTCTTGTACTCCATTCTCCACCTGTGTAAATGATAACTGTGCCCTGCCCTTTGTACATTGTTACTTTGGTTGCCTATGTCTGATGCCAGTGTGGTTAACCTATACAGGGATAAGCACAGCGTAGTGTTGGTTCTGCATACATCACTTTCCCTGTAGTGTATTTGCTTAACTTTTGTTTACTCTGTTGTAAAACTATGTGCAAGGGAAATGCCTCTTAGTGCCATGGCATACTGTGCTTCCTTCATCTGGCATGATCACCCCCCGCTTTTGGCTCCTCCACAGCCTGCTTATCTTTCTCAGCTTCTGCTGTCTGGTGTGCTGGGAACTGCTGACCCTGCAAGAGCCCAACGTGCTGTATATACTTCCTAAGTATAATACTTTTAACACTGCACACACAGACAGTATTTTGGCATACGTGGCAGATTCGTACTGCAGGACACCACAATATGAATTTAGACAGCAAATATGTGCCTTCCGTAGCCCAAACACAAGCTAAGTAATGTTTCTGGTTTGTGATATGCGATAGTGTATGGTGGTACTGGTAGTCTGTTTAATTGTGTGGATTTCTTATAAGTGTCATGACCTAGTGTTCTAGGGCATATACAGCATCACCAAGAAGATGTTTTTGTGAGAAGCCACCCCTCAAAAGAAACATTGCTACAAATCACACTTGTGCCATACTTGGGAGTCAGGATAACTATCTGGATGGCCTGCACACATATTATAGATGATTCCCTGTACATAACAGGCTACCTGTCAGTTGATGGAGTGATACCCTTTGTGGTTCATATACCCTTTCCTAGTTCACCAGGTGTGCCTTTATTTCAATGTGGGTACAGTCTATGGACCCTAGAACCAGAGGAAAACCGGCTATATCTTACAATGCATAGTATAGTTTCTGTCATCTGGGGTTCATGGGAACCACATATGCTTCCCCCACATGCTGAAACATGACTTTGAGAAACTGATGGAATATTCTTTTTTTTAAATACATTTATTAAATTATAACTTAAGACATAGGCAAACATACATTAACAGAAAATAAAACAAACTATAGTACCATTATTTCCATTTACATACATTATCACATCTTTTCTTTCTTTGTAATTATTATAAGTCCAACATTACATAAATTGCTGTATTCCTGCCTTCCCTTAAACCTCCTCCTCCTCCACAACATTATTATGCATGTATTGTTCCTACAATTTTCATTTATTTCTATGTAATTTGCTCATTCCATTTTCTAAAGATCTCTCTTCCAGTTCTTTTATCTCTCTTATAAAATGCAATACTTCAAATATAGTTGGTTTAGATTTTGATTTCTATTTTCTAGTAATTGCTTGTTTGGCAGCCAACAGAATTAAACTTAATAAGGCCTTACTATGTCTAGGGAATACAGATCGTGTGTCCCAGCTCAAAAGAATCATTTCATTAGTTACAGTCATTTGCTAACCCAATATTTCTGACAGAGTACTATGTAGGGAATTTATAAAAACTCCAACACAATTCAATGAAGCAACCATTCACTTATTGTGATTATTATTCTACAGAATGGAGCATCTATCTTGTGTGTGTCCTGCTACCCTTCTTTTTAATATAAATTTATAAAAACTGCCAAAACTCATTATACTTGTGACATCCCCCCTCTGGGCCATTAATCAAGGACCCTGAATCCTTACCACTGATACTGGTGAGGGACGTTTACTTGGAACAAATATAGATAATTACAGATGCAGTTCTCTGCATCAAGCACAATTTCTCTTAAGAGCACACATGGAACACACTCAGTCCGAGGTCTGGGTTTTTCTGTCTCTCTCTGTCCAGGACCCCCCATTAAGCCGGGTCTATATTACATCACCGACTGCTTAAAAAAGTGAATGGTGATTAATCAACCCTATGTAAGCGAAAGCTTACAATTTTGAACTGTCAGAACAATTTTTTTTCCTAGGGTAAAAATCGCTGTTCCAAAACACATACATACAACACAAGCACACCAAACAAACAGCAATCCACACACACACACACACCTAAAATCTTACTCCTAACCCTACACTAAACTATACACACACACACCACTAACTATCCACTTACCTTAACCCAAACCCTAACCCTAAGGTCCATCACTATCGCACACTCACCTCACCCGCTCCCTAACCCTAACTCACCTAACCCACCCTAACATCCACACAATCGCACACATACCTAACCTGTGCCCTAACCCTAACTCACCTAACTTGCACTAACCCTCACATCCACACAATCGCACACTTACCTGAACCCAACCCGTAACTTTCCACCACAGTGCTGAAAATACCGAAGCAACAGAAACGGGCAACCAAAATTCTTTCCCTAGGAAAAAATTTGGTTTTTTGTTGCTTCGATATTTTAAGCTTTCACTGCATAGGGTTCTATATTAGAACATTCGAAGGTTTGAAACCTCGATGTTCTAAGATAGACCAATTAAGACTTCCCACAATGGTACAGCTGTAGAGTTGAGTCCTCAGCTGAGTGTCCAAGCCAAGGCCTCCAACACCCTCTCCGTGAAACCAGTGCTCTGTGTCCCTGCTCCAAGTAGCTGACACACACACACACACACACACACACACACACACACACACTCTTTAAGATTTGATTTTGCACACACACACACACACACACACACACACACACACACACACACACACACACCTACTTGGGAAAGACTGCCACAGATTTACTTGCTCTGCTACCCTTTGCCCAGACTATAAGGTAGTTACTGCCACCAGACACTCCAAAGCCAGCTACTCTAAGGCTCTTACAAGGGTATCTAATTGTACTGAGTGAAATTAATATTAATACAAATGGTAGTGCTTGACCAATGCAGCAAGGCTCTCAGAAGTGGCCACAGTGTCACCAAATATATATAAGTACTCTCAAAAGTTAAAATATTCTATAAAAGACCAGCCACAATGAAAACTTCAAATATATTTAATAATATATAATAAAAGAACATGAAAATATTGAATATCTACTTACAATAAACACCAGAGTGTCAGTCACAGGAAATATTAAAATAACACAGACAAATAGAATCACACAGATACGGAAAAACAGTAGCCACTGTTGGTACATTTTTTAACACAAGCAGCTTTACAATTACATTTTCACCACAAGCACCTGTACAAATTAGATTGATATACAAATGACATATAATTCTTTACAAAACTGCAGCTAGCTATGTTGGCATATGTTACACATCCACTGTCCTGCTTCTCCAAGTATAGCTGGCAATACCTGATATTGTCATAATACTCAAAAAATATAAGTGAGTAAGGCCATTTACATTCTAAGATAATATACTGATGCAGTATTCTTAAAGCAGAGGTCTGATATGCCACCACTGTGTTTCCAGTAGGTTGCTGAAAAGTCCATGTAACTAATATATGTAAAGCCACACATACCTTGATGTTTATCTCCTGGAATAGGTGATCCATGACTGCCAGTGGGATGCAGAAGAAGCCAACACTTTTCCATGATTTAGTGGATGGTGTCCCTATTAACATGATACCTGTTCACAATGTCAGTATTGCAGAGGCCATGAATGTTCAACCAAGTTGCGTGACAGTGTACCTTTGGGCAAGCACAGTGCACCACTGGGCAAGTGGTGCATAAGCCACTGCAACAAGATCCTCCTCAAAATACACAATTACGATGGCTGAAGCAACCACTAACAGAATTCTGCAATTTACTCAGTATGAACATGGGCATATTACCAGTTCAAATATAGGGTGGGCACAGCTCCACTACATGGCATTTAAATGTTTTTGAATCATTCCACCATCTTGTTTTGCTTCATCATGCACAGCACCTCACTAAACAGTCACTAGCATATAGCTTGCCCATCTATATTACTTGGGCTAGCCACTTCATGTAACTTGTTTTTTCTGAATCACATACACCCTGCTACTTGCCACTAGTCATGCAATTTCTCTTATTGCAGTGTGGTAATGTTTTCTGAATATGGTCCATTGTTTTTAGAATGTAAAAAACTGAACGGTTTTGGAGAAGTTTTATAAAGGTATATAAATAAGAAGGATTCAATGATGGATATGATATTATATGAAAATATGAGAAAGAAAAAGTGACAAAGACAAATGAGGCAGAATATCGTGTGTAGTAATCCGGAGATTATGGAATAGAAAATATGAATTATTACTATATAATAAAATGGGTATGATGAAGATGTGTTAGATGAAATAAAAAGATGGTTGTAGAAGAAAGGATGGGGTATAGATAAAAGAATAGTTAATGCTGGCTAAACAAATATCAGATTTTTTGAAGAGATGAAAAATGGAATTCTTGTGCAGATTACATATATTAGTAGTTAGATGGAAAACAATTATAATATGTATGTTATGAATATGAATGGGTAAATAATGTAAAATACAAATAAAGAAATATGAAAATATTGCAACCCCTACTCTTTTAGACAAGTACAAAGGGATCTCTTACATGCACCTGAACTGACATTGGCTCAAGGCAGGTGGTGCCTTGGTTTAACATCTCATCAGAAGGATGGACCATTCAGGAGTCCAGCACCCCCTATCCTATGCTGCACCTCAGTGTCAATATTGGAAAATAAATCCAGCTACCTTGTGTGTGAGATATTCTGTGACTTCATTTCATTTAAAATGAGAACACATTCTCAGCAACCTCATCTTGTCTTTTAGATAAAATATGCTAATGCTGATTATTTAAACCCCCAATATTTTTGAGCATTTGTAAAATTTGAAGTCTGAAAGTATGGGAAACATTCAGCATGTTTAACCAACACATTATATAAATCCTTTTATGAATCCATAGTTGCTCATAAATACATGGTATTTACCTAAGAAAAAAATTTCCTACACAAAAATCCGAACAAACATTACAGACATGTATACAACAGTGGTAGTACTGCAGTTCTCATAGTCTCTAAAGTGAAACTCCATTTTGGAACCAGGTTATATAAAACTTCTATTTTTGTCCAATATACAATCAAATGTTGCAGGTGAAACAAAAGATGGTGCCTGCAGCATAATGTTTTTTTACTATTCACCCGTTCTCTCAAAATAGCATTGGGCTTAAAATAAAAAATATATATATGTTTGAGTATCGAAGTCAGAAACTGTGCAGTCAGTTTCATCTCACTTGCTGTCCTTACAAACCAAATCCCATTATTTATGTATAAGTTGCTATACTGCATGATAGTCACAATTATAACAGAACCCACAACTTATCTATCCCGATATCATGTCTTCTATGTAATTAAATTATTTTAAATAAATATATTTAAGTGGACCAGTTATTTTCAAGTACATCACTTTTGCACTACATAATAAAAACATCATTATGTATCTTTTATTATACAATGACTGGTCATTAACATTCAAAAATGAGCACACTGATTGGTCAGCCCAACCAGCGTGCCAGTTGTAAATCAAGCAAATACCAATGGAAAAAGTCTGATCACCCAGACCTTCTTCTATTAATATATGCTATGGAAACTCTACATTTTTATTAAAAAAATAATAAACTTTCAAAAAACAGGAGACTTCAAAAGAATAGCACAGATGGAATAGAGAAAAATACAAGGATAATCAGGTACATTATGCAAAACTAGAGGAACGTACCTGGTTATACTAATATTTTCTCTGTCCCATCTCTCATGTACATTGAAAGTCTGCAGATTTCATATTTTTTAATTAAAAACAAACAAAAAAGGCAATGGAGACCTTCCTTTCTTTGTTGCTTCCTTTGCACAGCGCTAATATACTGTGTAAGTGTGGGAACGCAAGTCCCAAATGCATGCGCAGTTCATCAAGAAAGCCCCAGGATACTGGGGAAAAACATGGAAGAGCAGCACAGTGCCATTACACAAGCACATTATTTAAGAAAAGTAGGTCACTTTCTTCTTAAATAATATAACTGTATAACAGCAATAACACACAGCTGAGTGCAGGTAATGCTGATTTACCCACGGTTGGCTTTGTTTGTTCATTGAGGCTTTATCCTCGTGACCAAACCACACCAATTGTGGGTAAATCCAACATTACCCACACCCACCCATGGGTTATTGCTATATTAAAAATCAGTACCTCATCTTATCGAGTACATTTGAGCCATCTTTCCGATCAAATCCTCTCATTTAATTTAGTGAATTATTTATTTGTTTATTTTAAATAAGGGAAAACAGTCACATAGTATAAATATATTCATTCTGTGGGTTTTGAATGCTCCAGTCTGCAAAGTATAGTCTTAATATGATTCTATGCCTCTATATTAAAAGAAGACATGCTTCCAGATTTTAAGCATTAGCAAAATGTCACATAAAATTAGTATGACTTACATACTCAGTGAGTTCTTGCAACAGACATGCACAATCTTGTTACAGACAAAAAAATATATTCTATGTGTGTGTATATATATATATATATATATATATATATATATATATATATATAGGTTCACTTTATAATTTCGAAATACTAAATTTCAGTATTTTGAAATTATAAGGTCGAAAACTAAAAATCGCAAAAGTGCATAATTGCAAATTTGAATATCTTGAATTTGTGGTTATGGTTTACGGTATGTGACGTGCAGTGTTGGGAGTGTATCGTGTATGGATGTAGGTGAAATTGCAGGTAAGTGATTGTTTTGTAAGGGTTATGTGTGGGAGTTTGAGTGTGTCTGAATGTGTGGATGTATGTATATGTGTGATGTTTGTGTGTGTGTGATGGAATGTGAAATGTGTGGGTGTGTGTTTCCTTTTTGTGTCTGTGCGATCTCAGTGTTAGTATATATAAGTAGGGAGGTGTGGGGGGTGCAGGGGGACTTGTCCCCCTGCTTACATATAGTGTAGGTTTGTTTGTTTGTGTTTTTGTGTTTGTTTTGTTTTCTGTAGTGTGGATTGGACGATGTATGTGTTGTGTGGTATATAGGTTCATAGGTAGATACTAGGCTATCGGCCCAAGGGCCTAAGTAAGCCTAGCCAACAAGGTTCCCTGGCTTACGCCACCCAAGAAAGTTATTTTCCTGTACCATTGTCGAGCAGAGACACAGAATTGGTCCCCGGGGTGTATTTCCTATTTCCCATCCACTCATCAAGATTTTTCTTGAAAAGTGCTAATGAAAGAATTTGCTTGACATAGATGGGTAGCCTGTTCCAGAGTATGGGAAGTCTCTGGGACAGGAATCTATCCCTCCAGCATGTCCTGTTTATTGTGGTGACAAGGTTTAGGTCCTTAGACCGTGTAGCTGGGAGGAATTGGGATTTCTTTAGGTGTAGCATGTCCAACAGCTCTGGGTTTGACATAGCTTTATATGTTAAGCAGAGATCACCTCAGAGTAGGCGATATGCTACGGAGTAAAGCTGGCGTTTTTTGAGGCAGACAGTGTAGGGCATTTGTTTAAGGCCAGTAATCCTCTTTGTGAGGTACTTCTGTGGCCTTTCCAGCTGCTGCAGATGTCTTGTAAGGTACATTCCAAAAGGGGCGTTGTACTCTATACTGGGTCTAATGAGTGTCGAGTAGAGGGGAACAATGACCTCTTTTTTCTGGATTAGAACCCTTTTATGATGAGGTGTGCCACGTAGAAGGACTTCCTGACTACTGTGGTGATGTGACTATCAAAGGAGAGATTACTGTCCACCTGGGTCCCAAGGTCTCTTGTCACGCATTCAGTGTTAAGTAGACTGCTGCCTATGTGGTAGTTCATGGGTACAGAGTTTTTACCAAAGGGGATGACACTGCACTTTTTGGCATTGAGCTTGAGGCCATGGCTCTGACACCAGGCATCTGTCTCGGTGAGGCCCTTCTGTAGGATGTCCACATCGTTTGGGGACTTGACTGTGGCTCCTAGTTTGCAGTTATCTGTGAACTTCATTAGCCAGAGGCCTTCTGTGTTAGCCTGTAGTTCAGAGAAGTAGATACCAAACAGGAGAGGTCCCAGGACAGAACCCTGTGGTACTCCACTTGTCACTGCTTTGAGGTCAGATTTGGAGTCTGCAACTTTTACAGTGTGGGTTCTGTCAGTGAGCCAGTTGGCAACCCATCTTGTGACGTAGGGATTTATACCTAGTTTAGTGAGTTTAGCTATAATTCCAGAATGGGGGATGGTGTCGAAAGCCTTGGCGAGGTCAAGATAGGCTGTGTGAACCACCTTACCCTCATCTACGGCTTTGGTGACTGCCTCAAAGAAGTCGATCAGTTTCAGGAGGCATGATCTGCCTTTCACAAACCCGAACTGGGTGGGATCCAGAGTTTGGAGGTTACCAATGCCTTTGTTTATGAGTTCCTTGATGATACGTTCCATGGCCTTGCAGACCAGGCTCGTCAGGCTAATAGGTCGATAGTTCCTGGGATCAGTGGTGCTTCCCCCTTTGTGGAGTGGGATAACTGTTTCTTTGCGCCATTCAGTGGGTACAGAGCCTGATGCGAGGCTATTATTGAACATGGTGCTTAAGTGGGGAACCAGTTCGCTCTGAAGTTCATGTAAAATGCAGCCTGGGATGTTGTCCGGTCCCATGGATGCTATGTTTTTGGCTTTAGAGAGTGCAGCTTTTACCTGCGTAGTTGTGATTACAGGGACTGTGCATTCTTCCTGTATAGATATGGGCCCTTTAGGGGGTGAGAGGGGGGTAAAGTTAGCACTGAACCTATCTGTCAGGATGTTGGCAATATCAGTTGGTTCTGTAATTTTCTTGCCTTTGTGCTGTAACTCAGAGCAGAGCTGGGTGTTGCCATCGAGATTCTTGACATAGCTATAGAATGCTTTGTGGTTGTCCTTGGAATTAGTGGCAATTTTGTTTTCATAGCTAGTTTTGGAGGATCTTATAAGGGATCTCAGCTTCTTACTGAAGGCTTACAAGTGTTAACTCTTTTTTTTTTTGGATATGTCCAAAGCATTTGACACAGTCTCACACCAAATCCTGCTAAACAAACTAAACCAATATCATCTATCAAATTCCACTCTTACCTGGTTCCAAAGCTACTTAACTGACAGGTACCAAGCTGTGAAATAGGAAAATTCTCTCTCTCCTCAGCTGCCCATAACTGTAGAAGTCCCACAGGGTTCTATCTTAGGACCACTACTATTCACAGTCTTCACAAATGACCTCCATACAGCATGCGTCAGTATGCAGATGACACTACCTTAATCTGTGCTGCACAAAACATTCCCACCCTCCTGCAAACAACTCAACTAGCATTCTCTGATGTTGAAAACTACCTTACCAAAGCCCAACTTATCCTCAATCCAAAGAAAACTCAGCTTATGATTATAACCAGTTCTAACAAAAACACTAACAGTCAATTCACTATCTACTCCACTAATGCTACTCCAATTGCTCCAGTGGCACAGGCTAAGCTATTGGGAATGACCATAGACTCCCACCTAAAATTTGATAGTCATCTCAACTTAACTATTAAAAAAGGACATGCCAAACTGGGGTCGCTCTACCGTATCAAACCATTTCTTACCAACAACATAAGATCAGCCATTGCTCGCTCCCAACTTCTATCCACCCTACTCTATGCATCTCCCATTCTGTCTAATCTCAACAAAACTGAACTAAGCAAAATGGAAGCCTGCTTTAACAGAATTGCCTGCTTTGCTGCAAGTTGCTCATATAGAAGTCATCACTTTACTGCTTTGAGACAGCTCCACTGGCTTGAACTGCCCAACCTCCTAACCTACAATCAGCTCTGCCTCTGTCATTCTGTTACCTCCCCAATAAGTGTCCTGCCCTCAGAAACCTAGTACAACATCACTCAGCCAAAAGGCCTCTTAGATCATCAAGCAAACTACTACTAGAATTCACCAACAGCTACAATAGCTTTGGAGATGCACTATATAGTAGTTCGGTGGCTAAAAAATGGAACTCTGTCCCTACAAGCATTCAAAACACATCATCCAAAGCTTCCTTTAAAGACCTCATCAGGCAACATCTCAAGGAAAGTTGGCAGTGCCATGATTGCTCCCCAGGCTAGTGAAAGTGGATAACACATATATACAAAATCTAGAGCACTTGATAATAGTTTTCAATCTTACTCACAGACACTGACTAATCTACAATGTATGGACTGTACCTGTGTACTATTTATGTATTCTACCTATGTTCCAAATTTCAGCGGTACACCACAAATCTATTAATTACCTTTATTTTTTAAATTAATATTTTTTTGTTTGTTCTCTCCACTATAAATGTTTATGTGCCGCATACCACTGTAAAAACATGTCTCCTGTAATTTGTGTGTATACTGATCATGTCTAAATAACTAAATGTGTCTGTAATTTTTCTTTGTGGAGCTTTTATCCCTGGGCCTCTGCTGAAAAAGGGCCTTTTCGGCTCCGTCAGACACTCCCGGTTAACAAATGTAAAATAATAAATAAAATAAATTACTGAGGTTGACCAGGGAGCTCCTCCACTCATGGGATTTTACTCTCTTTTGCAACAGTTTCTTCCTTCTGTTGTACAGTTTGTTTATGGCAGGGGATCACCAGATTGGCTTCCTTGTTTTGGAGGATAGCATCTTGGTTCTGTTTGGGATACCATAACCCATGTACTCGTGTAAGTGCTTATAGACTGCATTTGTGTAGGATTCAGCAGTTGTAACTGTATTGTCCATCTGCATGGGTGTCATGAAGTTCACCACTTCTGTCTTAAGAAGCATAAAGTTGGCTTTGGAGAATTTTTTTACTGTGGTTTCCTTAATGGGGGGTGGGGGCGGGATGTGGATATCAAGGGTGATTAGCTTATGGTTGGATCGGACCAACGAGGAGTTGACTTCAGGTGTGGAACACCCGTCACTCATGTTGGTAATGACTAGGTCTAGGATATTGTTGCCCCTGGTGGGGGTGTGGATAAGTTGATCCAGCGCATTGGAGTTTATGAATTCCATTGAGCTAAGGAGTTGGTACACGAGTAGTTTTCCCAGTTAATGGTGGGGTAGTTGAAGTCGCCCATTATTAGGGTGTTTGAACCCTAATATTTTCCAGTATATCAAGAAGAGAGGAGTGGGAATCCTGGGGCATGGTGGGGGATCTGTAGCAAGCTACAATTTGGATTGCAGCTTTGCCCAGAGTTAGTTGCACTTGGATAACCTCGAATGCATTATGCTGAGCATTTAGCCTGGAGGTGTGGATATCCTTAATGAATATGGACACACCTCCGTCTTTGGTGTTTCGGTCCAGGTTACATGGCTTAAAAGTTATAGCCTGGTAGTGCAGGGGTGCTCTCTGGAGCCTTGAACCAGGTCTCAGTCACTGCACAGATATCGATGTTCTCCATTTTAAGGAGTGCCTCGAGTAAGTGCATTTTGAGATTTAGACTTCTAGCATTGAGTAGCATTACCCTCAGTTTTTGCTTGCCTGTTCCTGTTATGGTGGTGAAATTGTTATTTGAACCTTGCCTAAAAAAGGCACTATGGGGGCAGCAAGAGCCTTAGCCAGTATCTGGAATCCCAGGGGCGACAGGAGCAGGCCATCTGTGGCAAAGCATCATGGTCTGTCGACCATGTCATCCCAAGCAGACAGATACTGGATCCCCTTAGAATGACACCAAAAGCTTAGCCAATTGTTGAAGTCAATAATTTTGTCTTTGTACTGCGGTATCATTCTGGGTGATGGAAGAATGCTACTCAGGGCTAGTGTCATACCTGCCTGGGCTACAAGATCAGAGAGCTCTTCCATGTCTCTTTTCATGTAGTCCAGGGAGGTACGTCTCAGGTCATTCACACCAACATAGACAATGACAGAGTCATATTTGTACTTGTTGTGGAGTGACCTAAGTGTGTGGGTTATGTGGCGGATCCTGGCACCCAAGAGGCAGCTGACAATAACCTTCTCCTTGTTTAGCCTGGTGAGTGGGACATCAGTTTGCCTGACTGTAGATTCACCTATGACTAGTGTGTTGGGTACGTTGTTTTGCCTTAATGGCTGTAGTTGAGTGGCACACTGAGTCTGTGGGCTATGTGTCATTTGGGTTGTGTTGGGGGATGGAGGTTTCCTGCGTTTCTGCTTTGGCGGTCTCTGTTGCTTAGACAGATTATTAATGAGAGCCTCAGCGAATGTTTTTGTGTTACTATGTGTGGATTTTGGTGGTGTAGATTTAGTGAGACTATGTGATGAGCGCAGTGTGGTGCAAATGTTTACCTTCTCCTCATGACTGCCAAGTTCAGTCTTGGCTGAAGAGAGCTTTACCTCCTGTTTGGCTAAATAAATGCATCTCTCACAGGTTGTAATGTTGGGTGGTAGGAGGAGAGGGTTGTCTGTGTACATGAGGCAATTTCTACATTGTCTCAAGAAGCCCAGATTCATCAGATAGACAGGAGAGAACACTGGGAGCTGACCCTTGGACATGCCTGAATAAAAAACTATTTTCCTCTAGATAAGTGAGGAAAGTGAGTACAAGAGTTGTTTTTCTCTAAGCAAGTGAGAAACGTAAGAACAAAAACTGTTTTCCTCTAGGTAATGAGGAAGATTGAGTGCTATAGTAATTAGTAACTTATTTTGTGGTTACAAGTTCTGAACAAGTGCTGAGCATGAATAAGCAAATTTAAGTGCTAAAACTAAGAATCTGAATCGGCACTAGACGAGTTACAGGACAGAAACAAGTGCAAATGCAGGCTTTCACATCAGAAAGTTGAGAGAGATGGAAGAGATTGCCCAAACGGCCAATAACTACAATGTTTGGGCCAGAACCACTCCTTATGTGGTAGACAGCTTACCTAGTGCTTACCACTCCCACTGATAAGCTAGAAGGCTTCCCTCCAACACAGAAAGGCTTGGGGCGCTCAGAAGCTTACATACAGTCCTGGATACAGCAAATCTGTATCAGGAACACTAGTTACAGGAAAGGTAGGAAACAGGCTTACAGTTTTTTTTTTTTTTTTTTTTTTACAGAAAAGTAGCAAAAACAGTAGTGAAAACAATTCACGTGCAGTGCAAGCTAGCACACTTGAGTATGTAGCAATATTAGACCAAACACAGTTTTAAAAAAATGCAATTAAATTAAAAAGGACTAAAAGCAAGTGCAGAAAGAGTTTATTAGGTAGAATGTGGTAAAGAGATGGGACTGGGGGAGTGTCCCAGATCAAATCTACAGTGGGGCGGGCAACTGCAAAAGCCACCAAATTTAAACTACAAGCCAAAAAATAGGAAGGGTGGGTGGGACAAAACAGTTTAAACAGAGATCTAAGCAACAACTAACATTACAAACTCTAAAACCAAAAAAATATACTCAGCTCTGTATATTTGCAGATCAGTCTCTAAGAACAGTGAGACAACAGTTTCAAAAGAAATCTAAACAAAAATTAAGAAACTCTATAACCAACAAAATATATACTCAGCTCTGTATATTTGCAGATAGTTTGGAAGGCAGTCTTTCAGAACCTAAGAACATACCAAAGTATGGTTTGTACGTGTTCGTGATTGTGTGCTTCACAATTGTGTGCTGTCGGGATTATGGCTGTTCCACTTGATGATTTCGAAATACTGAAATTTGGTATTTCAGTATTTCGAAATTATAAAGTGAATCCATATATGGATATATATATATATATATATATATATATATATATATATATATATATATATATAGGTCTACTTCTGATTGTCAAAAGCACAGTTTATCAACAATCAGAAGATCAGACTCATTTAAGCGAAAGTGCACTTTCGCAAAAGCCGGTTCTTCGAAGCGCATTACAGTGGGGATAAGAAAATATATCCTTTTCCCCATTGTAGTGCGATCTTGGAGTTAGTATATTTAAGTAGGGGAGGTGTAAACAAAATATTGTTTAAAGCAGTTTTGTTTTTTTACGGTTCAGAGAACCGGCTTTTCTGAAAGTGCACTTTCGATCTTGTGCACTTTCGCTTAAATGGGTTTGATGTTGCTTGTTCGCTATTGCGAGATTTTGATCAAGCAACACAGACCCATATATATATATATATATATATATATATATATATATATGTATATGTATAGATTCATAGGTTCATAGATTAGTACTAAGCTAACTGCCCTTGCGAGCCATTTTAAGCCTTGCCAATTATCCCTTGTGAGACAAACCCTGCACCTTGTGTTTGTAAGGCAAACAACTTAACCATTATATATATATATATATATATATATATATATATATATATATATATATATATAGATTCATATTACTTCACTGAAAGACCATTTCACTGACACCCATTTCACTGAGACCAAATCACCTAAAGTTTATTTCACCTAAAACTCATTTCACTGACAAGTAGTACTCTAAGGCAAGTCAAAGGTATAAGTCCTTTTCCCCCCTGTAGTGTGATCCTGGTGTTAGTATATATAGTTAGGGGGTGTGTGGGGGGCACAGCCCCCCCCCCCACTTAATTTGGTTTTCTGCTGTCTGGTTTTGTTTTACATTATTTGCTAAAACCCAACTAGGTGGGGACCTATGCCCTCCACACCCCCGTAACTGTATATACTAACACCAGGATTGCATTACAGTGGGGAAAAGGACATATACCTTTGACTTGCCTTAGAGTGCTATTTGTCAGTGAAATGAGTTTTTGGTAAAATGAACTTTAGGTGATTTGGTCTCAATTAAATCAGTGTCAGTGAAATGGTCTTTGAGTGCAGTGATACAAATCAACACACACACATATATATATGTATATTTATGGGACTAGAACTATTCACTGAAAGCACATTTCACTGAAAGTCAAATGACTGTGCATAAATCACTGAAAGCACAATTCACTGAAAACACAATTCACTAAAACACATTTCACTAAAAGTTATATATGGCCTTTTCCCCATTGTAGTGTGACCCTGGAGTTAGAATATATAGTAATGGGGGGCATAGTCCCCCACATAGTTTGGATATATATTAAGGTTAGAAAAGAGTAATTTATTGAAATTGCAA